>NC_088401.1:9384921-9542421 GCF_034236695.1 Oncorhynchus nerka | reverse complement strand
CTCATCAAAAAGTCAGTCCTCCATCCTCTCTCCTCCAACCTCTTTCCTCCGTGACCCGGAAAGAGATAAGTGGTCGTTTGGTGTGACAATTTGTTAGTAGGCGGAAGACGGTCCTCCCCTCCTCAATAGCCTCCTTTTGGCGAGGAAGCACAAGTGTATCCTACCGCGGAAGAGTTTTGATATCTGTCCCCTTTTAACCTCTACAGGATCGGTGTCCCCCCGTGGGACTGTTGAGCTAACGTGCACTAATGTGATTAGCATGACATTGTAAGTACCAACAACATTTTGCAGGACATAGACATATATTATATGGGCAGAAAGCTTAAATTCTTGTTAATCTAACTGCACTGTCCAATTTACAGTAGCTATTACAGTGGGAAAAATACCATGCTATTGTTTGAGGAGGGTGAACAACAAAACACTTTTATCATGGCAACTGGCTTCAAACATTCACCTCTAAAGGTAAATAATGTCCTTACATTCAGTAATCTTGCTCTGATTTGTCATTCTGATAATAATTCTGGTAATAAAAAATGTATGTTCTCTATAGTTATGCACTTGAAAATGTATCAATTGACCACTTCGGCACATTTGGGCAGACTTGATGCAACATTTTTAACAGTAATACAATGGTTCATTGGATCAGTTTAAAACTTTACACATACACTGCTGCCATCTAGTGGCCAAATTCTAAATTGTGCCAAGACTTCTAAGTGATATAATGGACTTTCTCTTGCATTTCAAATATGATGGGGGGAAGAAAAAAAAAACATGTTTTTTTGAGGGGGGGGGGTATTATCTTTCACCAGATCTAATGTTTTATATTCTCCTACATTAATTCCACATTTTCACAAACTTCAAAGTGTTTCCTTTCAAATGGTATCAGTCATTTGCATATCCTTGCTTCAGGGCCTGAGCTGCAGGCAGTTAGATTTGGGTATGTCATTTTAGGCAAAAATTGAAGAAAGGGTCCAATCCCACAGCTGTTGTATTGTCAGAGGATAAAAACATACACATACAGTTGAAGTCGGAAGATTGAAAACACGTAGGTTGGAGTCATTAAAGCTTGTTTTTCAACCACTCCACAAATTTCTTGTTAACAAACTAGTTTTTTTTCGCAAGTCAGTTAGGACATTACTTTGTGCAGGACACAAGTCCTTTTTCCAACAATTGTTTACAGACAGTTATTTCACTGTATCACAATTCCAGTGGGCCAGAAGTTGACATAAAACTAAGTTGACTGTGTCTTTAAAGCCCAGCTCTGTGGAGTGTATGGCTTAAAGTGGTCCTATGGACAGACTCCAATCTCCGGCTGTGGAGCTTTTCAGCTCTTTCAGGGTTATCTTTGTTCTCTTTGTTGCCTCTGATGAATATGCCCTCCTTGCCTGGTCTGTGAGTTTTGGTAGGCGGCCCTCTCTTGGCAGGTTTGTTGTGGTGCCATATTCTTTCAATTTTTTAATAGTGGATTTAATGGTGCTCAGTGGGATGTTAAAAGTTTCTGATATTTTTTTATAACCCAACCCTAATCTGTACTTCTCCACAACTTTGTCCCTGACATGTTTGGAGAGCTCCTTGGACTTCATGGTGCCGCTTGCTTGGTGGTGCCCCTTGTTAAGACTGTGTGGCCTTTCAGAACAGGTGAATATATACTGAGATCATGTGACAGATCATGTGACACTTAGATTGCACACAGGTGGACTTTATTTAACTAATTATGTGACTTCTGAAGGTAATTGGTTGCACCAGATCTTATTTAGGGGCTTCATAGCAAAGGGGGTGAATACATATGCACGCACCATTTTTCACTTTTTACATTTTTTTCATTTCACTTCACCAATTTGGACTATTTTGTGTCTGTCCATTACATGAAATTGGAATCCAAATAAAAATCTATTTAAATTACAGGTTGTAATGCGACAAAATAGCAAAAACGCCATGAGAGAGGGGGAGGTGAATACTTTTGCAAGGCACTATATGTGTTACATCTACTGGGTCTATATGTGTTACATCTACTGGGTCTATATGTGTTACATCTACTGGGTCTATATGTGTTACATCTACTGGGTATATATGTGTTACATCTACTGGGTCTATATGTGTTACATCTACTGGGTCTATATGTGTTATATGTGTTACATCTACTATATGTGTTACATCTACTGGGTCTATATGTGTTACATCTACTGTTACATCTACTGGGTCTATATGTGTTACATCTCTGTTACATCTACTGGGTCTATATGTGTTACATCTACTGGGTCTATATGTGTTACATCTACTGGGTCTATATGTGTTACATCTACTGGGTCTATATGTGTTACATCTACTGGGTCTATATGTGTTACATCTACTGGGTCTATATGTGTTACATCTACTGGGTCTATATGTGTTACATCTACTGGGTCTATATGTGTTACATCTACTGGGTCTATATGTGTTACATCTACTGGGTCTATATGTGTTACATTACTGGGTCATCTACTGGGTCTATATGTGTTACATCTACTGGGTCTCTACTGGGTGTTATCACTGGGTCTATATGTGTTACATCTACTGGGTCTATGTGTTATCTACTGGGTCTATATGTGTTACATCTACTGGGTCTATATGTGTTACATCTACTGCGTCTATATGTGTTACAGCTACTGGGTCTATATGTGTTACATCTACTGCGTCTATATGTGTTACAGCTACTGGGTCTATATGTGTTACATCTACTGGGTCTATATGTGTTACATCTACTGGGTCTATATGTGTTACATCTACTGGGTCTATATGTGTTACATCTACTGGGTCTATATGTGTTACAGCTACTGGGTCTATATGTGTTACATCTACTGGGTCTATATGTGTTACATCTACTGCGTCTATATATGTGTTACATCTACTGGGTCTATATGTGTTACATCTACTGCGTCTATATATGTGTTACATCTACTGGGTCTATATGTGTTACAGCTACTGGGTCTATATGTGTTACATCTACTGGGTCTATATGTGTTACATCTACTGGGTCTATATGTGTTACATCTACTGGGTACTGGGTCTATATGTGTTACAGCTACTGGGTCTATTGTTACATCTACTGGGTCTATATGTGTTACATCTACTGGGTCTACTGGGTCTATATGTGTTACATCTACTGCGTCTATATGTGTTACATCTACTGGGTCTATATGTGTTACATCTACTGCGTCTATATGTTGCTACTACAGCTACTGGGTCTATATGTGTTACATCTACTGGGTCTATATGTGTTACAGCTACTGGGTCTATATGTGTTACATCTACTGCGTCTATATGTGTTACATCTACTGGGTCTATATGTGTTACATCTACTATATGTGTTACAGCTACTGGGTCTATATGTGTTATCATCTACTGGGTCTATATGTGTTACATCTACTGTTACATCTACTGGGTCTATGTGTTACATCTATATGTTACATCTACTGGGTGTTACATCTACTGGGTCTATATGTGTTACATCTACTGGGTCTATATGTGTTACATCTACTGGGTCTATATGTGTTACATCTACTGGGTCTATATGTGTTACATCTACTGGGTATATATGTGTTACATTTACTGGGTCTATATGTGTTACATCTACTGGGTCTATATGTGTTACATCTACTGGGTCTATATGTGTTACATCTACTGGGTCTATATGTGTTACATCTACTGCGTCTATATGTGTTACAGCTACTGGGTCTATATGTGTTACATCTACTGCGTCTATATGTGTTACAGCTACTGGGTCTATATGTGTTACATCTACTGCGTCTATATGTGTTACAGCTACTGGGTCTATATGTGTTACATCTACTGCGTCTATATGTGTTACATCTACTGGGTCTATATGTGTTACATCTACTGGGTCTATATGTGTTACATCTACTGGGTCTATATGTGTTACATCTACTGGGTCTATATGTGTTACATCTACTGGGTCTATATGTGTTACATCTACTGGGTCTATATGTGTTACATCTACTGGGTCTATATGTGTTACATCTACTGGGTCTATATGTGTTACATCTACTGGGTCTATATGTGTTACATCTACTGGGTCTATATATGTGTTACATCTACTGGGTCTATATGTGTTACATCTACTGGGTCTATATGTGTTACATCTACTGGGTCTATATGTGTTACATCTACTATATGTGTTACATCTACTGTGTTACATCTACTGGGTCTATATGTGTTACATCTACTGGGAATCAGTCTGTTACATCTACTGGGTCTATATGTGTTACATCTACTGGGTCTATATGTGTTACATCTACTGGGTCTATATGTGTTACATCTACTGCAGGATCAAGTGAACAACCTCATCCATCCAGTGCCAGGCGACGGTCAACTGTTTCCTTCAGGAACAGCTCCTGTTTGGTTAGTCCCCACAAGGTCAACTGTTTCCTTCTGGAACAGCTCCCTTTTGGTTCGTCCCCACAAGGTCAACTCCTTCTAGAACAGCTCCTGTTTGGTTAGTCCCCACAAGGTCAACTGTTTCCTTCTAGAACAGCTCCTGTTTGGTTAGTCCCCACAAGGTCAACTGTTTCCTTCTGGAACAGCTCCTGTTTGGTTAGTCCCCACAAGGTCAACTGTTTCCTTCTAGAACAGCTCCTGTTTGGTTAGTCCCCACAAGGTCAACTGCTATGTCGTTTAGGGCGTTTAAGGTCAGAATTAGTGTTAGGTTTTTAGGCAGTGGTGTAAAGTACTTCAGTAAAAAAATACTTTAAAGTACTACTTTTTTTGGGGGGGGGGTATCTGTACTTTACTATATATTGTTGACAACTTTTACTTTTACTTCACTACATTCCTAAAGAAAATGATGTACTTTTTTTTTACCCAATACATTATCCTTGACACCCAAAAGTACTCATTACATTTTGACAGGGAATTTGGTCCAATTCAGCATTGATCAAGAGATCATCCTGGTCATCCCTCAGCCTCAGATCTGGCAGACTCACTAAACACAAATCCTTCATTTGTAAAGGATGTCTGAGTGTTGGAGCCCCATTAATTTAAAAAAACAAATTGTGCTGTCTAGTTTGCTTAATATAACGATTTTTTTTATTATTTATACTTTTACTTTTGATACTTAAGTATATTTAAAACCAAATACTTTTAGACTTTTACTCAAATAGTATTTTACTGGCTAACTTTCACTTTTAGTCAATTTCTCTTAAGGTATCTATACCTTTACTCAAGTATGACAATTGGGTAATTTTTCCACCACTGGGTTTAGGGTTAGGAGCTACAGTTAGTTTTAGGGTTAAGAGCTAGGGTTAGGTTTGAGGTTAAGGTTAGGTTTTCGGGTTAAGGTTAGGGTTAGGGTCAGGGTTAGGTTTAGGGTTAAGGGTTAGGTTTGTTGTTAGGGATAGGTTTTCAGGTTAGGGTTAGGGTACGGGTCAGGGTTAGGAGCTACAGTTAGTTTTAGGGTTAAGAGCTAGGGTTAGGTTTGGGCTTAGGGTTAGGGTACTGGTCAGGGTTAGGATTTGGGTTAAGCGATAGGGTTAGGGTATGGGTCAGGGTTAGGATTATGTTTAGGGTTAAGGGTTAAGGGTTAGGAAATGTGTGTGTCTGTTGTGAGTGAACCTTATCTAACCCCAAACCCTGTCAAATAACACCCGCTCGGATCTGTCCATTGTTTTATATGTTAATAACATTAAGACTACATTACACAGGAGGCAATGCGCCACCCAGGCAAGGTTGTTGGGAGAATGCCTTGCATGGCTACACACATTGATATTGCTAGCTGAAGTTTCTGTTTGTTAAAAGTAGTTAAACCTATGGTTTGTCACTAAACAGGAAACAAACATAACATCCATCACAGGAGGTACATGTCATCAGGTAACACCCATATTAGACCACACACACACACACAGTACACACACACACACACACACACACAGTACACACACAGTACACACACACACACACACACACACACACACACACACACACAGTACACACACACACACACACACACACACACACTACACCCCCCCTCCCCGTCTGTCTGTCTCTCTCCCTCCATCTCTTGCTCTCTTTATCTTTCCAACAGCTGGCCAAGCAGCAGTAATATGCAGCCCAGATACGTTCCTGACCATAGCTTGGAGAGGCCCCGCCATGGGCTTCCCCAAGTTCCTTGGCATAAAGTAGGAGAAGGAAGGAGCTAGAGGGAGAGGGAGGGAGGGAGGGAGGGAGGGAGTTGGGTTTCTGGAGTGCCTATGGTGCTACTCTCGGATGAACAGATGAGCAGTGAGGGCAGAGAGAGAGAGGGAGGGAGGATGGGAGAGTGGGAGAGAGAGGGAGGATGGGAGGGAGGAATTGAAGCGAGAGAGAGAGGGACCACCTTCTTTGAGGTAAGATTGGAGTTTGGACGTATACTTGAGCGTAATAGGGGTCATGAACAGATCGAAGTTATTTTTAAGCGATGTTTTTTTATATACATTTCTTACATAGTGTCGTGGTCAAAAGTGGAAAACCGTAACGTTGATACAGTTAAATATGCTCTTCCATTATAATGACTACACCAAGTCCGCCTTATGCATATTAGGACAGTTATTGTATTTGTGTTTTTGAGAGCCCCCTTCAACACCATAGCGTTGAGACACTCGACAACACACATTTTAACCTCTTTAGAAGAGGCCTCGGCTGAATGAAGGATTCTTTTTTTGTCGACGCTAATGACAGGAAATGGAAGTCTACTGTGTGTCAGGAAGTGTGTCAGGAAAGATCATTAGAATGATAATGGGTCACATCAGACAAAACAGAATGATCTCAAGTCTGTATGATGAGTGAAGCATGGCCCATTGATTGCCTTGATTAATTCTCAAATGTATACATTGTGTTTCTTTGGTAATTTACTTAGCAAGAGTGTGCTATCAAATTGTTGCTCTGGAGAAAGAAAAAAACACAAATATTTTTGGCTAATCCTTTCTAATCGCACGAGACTCCATCTATGTCGAGAGATATTGTGACAATAAAATGGATGGCACGGCAACCTGACTTTAACATTCTGAGAAAATTTCCTTACTCTGTCATCTCATTATAACTGTGAAACCCCTTTATGGCTCAGCGAAACCGAAAGCTCGACAACTCCTCAGTTTCCTCCAGCAGCCTGCAGGGACCCACTGAGCCAACAACTCCTCAGTGTCCTCCAGGAGCCTGCAGGAAACCCCTGAGCCAACAACTCCTCAGTTTCCTCCAGCAGTTTGCAGGAAACCCCTGAGCCAACAACTCCTCAGTTTCCTCCAGCAGCCTGCAGGGACCCCCTGAGATATGGGGTGACTGGTCAAGTCACACCTACTGTATAATGTCAATAATAATGTAATTAGCGTTAGCTTCCATTGACTTGGTGGGACAGTATTTTGCTGCTGCCAGGCTAGCTGTGTTAACTCTAATAGCTAGCATGTCTGCTAGGCTAGCTAGATCTCTTTCTATGCTCTAACCACAAACAAGTGCATGTGTAATTGAATACTAGAGCAACATATCTGCCATCTAAGGCCAATTTATAGGCCTCCAGTTGACATTTATGCTATTTCTCTGGGCTAGCCAGAGTTACAGGGAAGCCACATTCCCTTGTTCTCAGCGCTAGTCAGAGTTTCAGGGATGCCCAAGGCAGGCTCAAGGCATGCCAAATTAGCACACATTCCCATTGCTGTGGTCTACTCTACAGCCAAACAACATTAGGAAGAGAAACCTCCACCAATATTCATAAAATAAAGACCACAGGGTGAAAGGCAACTCCTAACGGCAGCAAATTAGCATTAGTTTACTTGATAATTATTTAGGTCATGTTAGTGCTATGTTAGTGACAGGCTAACATTAGCATTAGTTTACCTGATACTTATTTAGGTCATGTTAGTGCTATGTTAATGACAGGCTAACATTAGCATTAGTTTACTTGGTACTTATTTAGGTCATGTTAGTGCTATGTTAGTGACAGGCTAACATTAGCATTAGCTTACCTAATACTTATGTAGGTCATGTTAGTGCTATGTTAGTGACAGGCTAACATTAGCATTAGTTTACCTGATACTTATTTAGGTCATGTTAGTGCTATGTTAGTGACAGGCTAACATTGGCATTAGTTTACTTGATATTTATTTAGGTCATGTTAGTGCTATGTTAGTGACAGGCTAACATTAGCATTAGTTTACCTGATACTTATTTAGGTCATGTTAGTGCTATGTTAATGACAGGCTAACATTAGCATTAGTTTACTTGATACTTATTTAGGTCATGTTAGTGCTATGTTAGTGACAGGCTAACATTAGCATTAGTTTACCTGATACTTATTTAGGTCATGTTAGTGCTATGTTAGTGACAGGCTAACATTAGCATTAGTTTACCTGATACTTATTTAGGTCATGTTAGTGCTATGTTAATGACAGGCTAACATTAGCATTAGCCATGCTTATATTTCTAGACACCTCTTCTGTTTCATTTACTTATATGTATCTGTATAAAGACTTTCATTTCAAAACGCTGTATATACATTTTCATAAATGTTGGTAAATTAGATTTTTGTTGGAAAAAAAAGAGATGGTGTGTTTTTTCACTATCTAATCATGGCATGGGGTTGTTCAATGATAGATATGTATTTGTTTGAAACCTATCACTTGGTTTCATTTCAGAGAGACTTGCAATCACATTTTTTTTTTGCAAAACAAGATATATCCGCCTCACTCTCCAAAAAAAAGTTTTGCAAAATCAAATGTGCCAAACAATTAAACATTCTATAAATAACTGTACAAATGATAGATTCGTGACATCAATATTTAAAAATATATACATTTTAAAAAATTAAGCAATACAGTGATATGAGGTATGAGCTCTGGTCAATAGTAGTGCACTATATAGGGAATAGGGTGCCATTTGGGACAAGAGATAACTCTAACCAAACACTACAGCATGAAGCTAGATTTATGATGCGTTGAATTGCATATGTTAAAGACAGGATGTGAATACTCCATTCCAGCTAAACAATGGATATATAGCGTTTTGCAACAAAAACTATTATAAAACAAACCTAAAAATCTGAGAATAGTAATATTTGAAATACAAATTTAAAAGGGTACCCACATAAGCATTCATTGCTGGTGGGGGAAAAAAACACAAATGTGAAAAAAAAATTGGTAGATATAAACTCTTGGTATTATGTATTTATTTTAGCTTGAGGATAATTGTTTAGTCTTTTATATTGTACCTACTGGTTTGGTAGTTGGGCTGAGTCTGCCCAGTCCAATGTAAAGTATATTATTATGATTTGATATTTCTTTCTTTCTTTCCTTCTGTGGTGCAGCGGAACATCAGAAGAACTGTAATTACATTACTTTTGTTTAACAATGTGTCGAATAATCCCATACAGCATCTTTAGTTAAAACACTATCTCCGGCACGCTCAACTATTTGTCTCGTAAGATATTCATAAAATAAGGACCACAAGGTGGAAGGCAACCCCTAGACTATCAGACTAGCATTCATTATATTCATACTTTGTTTTGTGTCACATTCGTCTTGTCCTGATTGGCTAATATCATGAGCCATGCTAACATTTCTAGACATGTCTTCTGCCTTATTGACTTAAATGTATCTATTTTATTGACATGTTGTTGTTTGGTGAACCACGGCTGCTGTGTATTGATACGCTTTCTTTCTTTGTGCGGCACAGCGGAACATCAGAAGAATCACCGTAATGTATATTACATTTCTTTCAACAATAGATACGTTACCATCCATTTTGTCTAAAGATTTTCCACCAAAAATATAATAATCTTGGCACCTAAAAAAAATATGCACATTTTACCCGAAAGAGCTGTTTGCAGAGTACATAAAAAAGTACTTTTGTCATATCACTTTCCTTTGCTTCCCATACTTAACTCTTGTCTATGGTTTGGGCAAAGAAAAAAGTATTGCGATAAAGAGCAAACTCTGGTCTTGGCACAATGTCTTTAGATAGCAGGCCGTAGACAGAGGGTCGGCTGCATGATGAGATTCTGGATACGAGACTAAGAGATGAGATAATTGTTAGATTAAGCACTGATTATGTCACTAGCATATTAAGACCCTCAATATGTATTGGAAAGGAGTGTTTTCAGCTCAACACTGGGCACTTTTACCACCCTGTGAATTTACCCATCATTTATTTCCTCTGTAGCCTACTTTTCCAAGACGTACTGGGAGGATCAAACAAAATGGCATCACGTGACTCCAAATTTACTGCGACATGATAGTTGTTTTTATCAACAATTAAATGAGAAAAAAAAACTAATATTTGCCACTGCCATTTTGTCTGATGATCTATTAACCGACAACAACAAAAAATGATCCACCACTCTCGAATGTATTTTATTTTGTCGACATTTAGGAAAGCTTACCAACAATTAGGGGTTTCCATCAGACCTGTCATTAGTTATGTATCCGAGATGTAGGCCTATTTTACTTGTATAAAAATGGTTGGATGGAAACATGGTTAATGTGACAAATTATTATGTACGGGATGGGTCCTTTGACACGTAAATAAAACCTTATTAATATATTCATGAATTGAATTCATCACTCCCAGTGTTTAAGCTTAGACCACTGAAGCATCTTTAGCTAAAAAGACTCGCGCTCAGAATCATCAGTGGATCTGTCAGTCACGATTTAGTGTGTGTTGCTGGGAAAGCCTTGTCCATCACTCATCGTTACTTTGTGTATTTACGACAGTGGAGGAGAGGCTAGAGTGGCTATACGGGATGCCTGTGAAGGCTAGATTTAAGGATAGGATGTCAATAGGGAGAGCACGGAAATCAACTGAGTGCTTTTATCGATTATTCCCCCTGATTGGAAAAAGAGCTGATTTACAACATCAGCCATGGTCTGGCCAGGGGAGCGGACGGACAGCATGTCACGTACTGTTGTCTTCAAGTCAAATGCCCTTCCCGTATGGTCAGTTATTATAGGTTTTGACATTACAACTATTCTTTGTATGTTTGTAGATTAGCTGTTACTCTCCCTCCTTCTCTCTCTCCCCCTCCATCTCGCTCTCCGTGATCCATAAGGAGAACCTTGTGTCCCCTAGAGAGGAGAGAGACATCTCTGATAATTAGATTTACAAGGACACCACGACACTGAGACACTGTTTTAAATGACAACACACTGGTGACACCCTTGACACTCCTCTCCTACCACACAGTCATCAGGACAAAACAAAGATGGTGACACCCCTGACACTCCTCTCCTACCACACAGTCAGTAGGACAAACAAAGATGGTGACACCCCTGACACTCCTCTCCTACCACACAGTCAGCAGGATAAACAAAGATGGTGACACCCCTGACACTCCTCTCCTACCACACAGTCAGTAGGATAAACAAAGATGGTGACACCCCTGACACTCCTCTCCTACCACACAGTCAGTAGGACAAACAAAGATGGTGACACCCCTGACACTCCTCTCCTACCACACAGTCAGCAGGATAAACAAACGCCCCTGAAAATGCAGTTTGGGTAGGCAGAAAAAAAAACTCCTGACATGCGCCTGTGATTCAGAGAAGTGTCGCCACACCAGGTGGTTATGTCCTAGCCTCTCTAATGCAATACCAACATCCTAGCACTGCATCATATCACATATCCTCAATGGTGAGGAAGGAATCGACTCATTATCCATCCTTCGTGAGCCTCTCTCTCTCTCTCCCCCCCTGTTCTTTTCTTTAGCTGTGCATTCAGCATATCCATTAGAGGGTTATTTTACACTATAGAGTTAGAGGCATTTAGATACGCCAGCTCGGCTGAGCTCCGCACTACAGACGGACCACAGAGTGCTTCTCAGGGCAGCCGCCGAAGACAGCTCCTTCTGTGATGTAAATCAACACCTGAATAAAAGGCTAATTAAGATGGGGAGGGGGGTGATCTGCCTTCACTGCAACCTCCCCTAGACCAACATGTTCCTTTATGACTTGAAGCTGTTCGCAAAAACAAAAAAGTCACCCTTCTTAAAAGGAAGTATGAAGTTTTTATTTCACTTTTTTTGCACTTCGCTTTTATTTCTTGTGGTCATGTGACAATGTACTGTAGGTTAAGACAGGCTAGGACTCGAGGCTATACAATACATATCTTGTGCGGTCAGAAGACAGATGGGGGGCATCAAAAGGTTGAAAACCTCTGTGGCAACGATGAAGGTATGATTTAACACTAAGAGTGGACAAAAGCCTGGTGTAGGTTGTGTAATGCTTAGAAAAGCCGCTGTGAATTCTGGGATGAACGTTCTCCTGGAGAGTGAGACTGACTAAGGCTGGGATCGGAATGTGTCGTGATGATGAGTCAGCGGACAGGGCATAATGCTATCAACAAATGATCACACTGCTTTACCACTAGTCTCTCTCTCTCTCTGACAGAAATCAAACTGAAATCTAGAACATGCTGGTTGGGTTCGAGGCTGTCACTACGGCTGCAATACAGAAACTAACCAGGTGCTTTCTCCTACAGGTGGAGGTTCTAGATGGCAGGACCAGACAACAGCTGTGTTTTCTAGATAAGGTACAGCATTGTATATCCAAACCCAATCACAATATGGATTTACTCCAAAGTTAAATGATTCTGATTGAGCTTGAATTTCTCTAGTCGATAATTATTGCGAATTGACGTATTTGTTCTATATTTGCAGGTGGAGCCTCATGTTACAATAGGAGACATCAAGAGACTTTTTCACAAGTCATGTAAGTATTGATATGTCATTAGTAATTATCCTATAATTGATCAACCGGCCATGATAGAATGTCTAGTAACAATAACTTCATAAAAGGTAACAGTTATGGCCTAATTAAATATATCGGCTGTACAGTATGGATCAACTTGATCAATGAAATTATAAATGAGAGCTGGTTTGACGAATGCCATAATCTAAAATATCACATCAGATTTTTTTTTAAACGGTTCAGTGTGTGTAGTCAAGGAAACCATGAAAAACAGCCACAGCACACGTCTAGAGAGAACTGTTGGTGGCAGTGAGACTACAGCTGAAGTCTACTCCGTTGTGAGGAACTACTACTATAGACCTGAAACTATACTCTGTGTGTGTGTGTCTGTGTGTGTGTGTCAGATCAACAGTTGTATCCAGCCAGACAGGACCTCAAGCTCGACCCCAGTAAGTGAATAATGTGTTTAGACTACTGGTACTGTTAGTCTAAATGTTTCTGAAGTCTATTTTTCGTTGTTGTTGATGTTTATTGTCACCTATTTCAGCCACACGCGTTGCTGACAGGTGTATAAAGTCGAGCACACAGCCGTGCAATCTCCATAGACAAACATTGGCAGTAGAATGCTTTATTGGGTTTGGCGAATGCCTGGAAAACGCTACCTTCCCCAATGCATAGAGCCAACTGCACATTTTGATGGAGGAGGAAATGGTCTGGGACTGTTTTTCATGGTTCGGGCCCCTTAGTTCCATTGAGGGGAAATCTTAACTCTACAACATACAATGACATTCTAGACTATTCTGTGCTTCCAACTTTGTGGCAACAGTTTGGGGAAGGCCCTTCCCTGTTTAGGCATGACAATGCACCAGTGCACAAAGCGAGGTCCATACAGAAATGGTTTGTCGAGTTTGGTGTGGAAGAACTTGACTGGCCTGCACAGAGCACTGACCTCAACCCCATCGAACTCCTTTGGGATAATTTGGAACGCCGACTGCGAGCCAGGCCTAATCCCTGCTGCAATGTTCCAACATGTAGTGGAATGTCTTCCCAGAAGAGAGGAGGCTGTTATAGCAGTAAAAGAGGAGGACCAACTCCATATTAATGCCCATGATTTTGGAACGAGATGTTCGACGAGCATCATTTGTCTCTATCAACTCCATATTCATCATCTCCAGCATTAACGTGAACGTGAACATACTACGAATGTTTTGTAGTAAAGAACATGTTTTCTAACATCATCCACCAATTAGTAAGCAATGCCTTCTCATAATTGGCTAAAATCACACGATGTACACCGATGATGTCATTGGAAACACTTTTCTTCCTGTGTTTTGTTTACAACAGAACATAGAAACGTTCACAGGTTGTTGATGTTGGGGTGGTGCTGGATAATAGGCAGTTAACCCACTGTTCCTAGGCCATCATTGAAAATAAGAATTTGTTCTTTAACTGACTTGCCTAGTTAAAGAAAGGTAAAATTTTAAAAATTGCTAGAGTGTTGAGTTAATCAGCTTTACATCCTCATTTATTTTGAATCATTTGATTGCATTGGAATACTTTCAATATTTAAGACAATATAATGTACGAAGCTAAACAACGTAATGTGAGATGATTGGGTTGTTGTTTTTACCCCTTTTTTTCTCCCCAATTTCACGGTATCCAATTGGTAGTTACAGTCTTGTCTCATCGTTGCAACTACCATACAGACTCGGGAGAGGCAAAGGCCGAGAGCCGTGCGTCCTCCGAAACACAAACCATCCAAGCCGGCACTGCTTCTTGACACAACGCCCACTTACCCCGGCAGCCAGCCGCACCAATGTGTCGGAGGAAACACCGTACACCTGGCGACCGTGTCAGCTTGCACTGCGCCCAGCCCACCACAGGAGTTGCTAGTGCACGATGGGACAAGGACATCCCTGCAAGCCAAACCTTCCCCTAACCCGGATGACGCTGGGCCAATTGTGTGCCCGCCCCATGGGTCTCCCAGTCATGGCCAGCTGCGACAGAGCCTGGACTGGAACCCAGAATATCTAGTGGCACAGCAAACACCGCTGCCCCACTCGAGAGGCCCAGCATGTGCACTCTTAAAGACATGCTCCAGTACTTTGGCGACTAAGAAAAGTATTTTTGAAACCTCACGCTTTGAGCTGAATGTGCCAAAGTGTAGTTCAAAGTGCAATTCGAGTTCTAGTCAATGAGCTTTTCCATTTAAGTCATTTAGGAGACACTCTTATCCAGAGAGACCTAAAGAAGCAATTAGGGAGAAGTGCCTTACTCAAGGACACATCGACAGATTTTTCACCTTTCGGTTATTGGCCCAACGCTCTTAACAGCTAGGCTACCTGCCACCGCATTTGAGTGGCAGCTAGCAAGAGGTCTGAGCAGCGTTAGGCCCAACGGCTCACACAGCAGAGACTGAGAGAGAGCAATGTCATGGTGCACATATCTGCACATATGTGACATAGTATGCATTTTTCAGGGACCTTGGCTATTGAGTGCTACTTTCAGAAACTACTGGCTAAAAAGAATACAAAAGTAGCGGAGAATCTCTTTAATATAGCTTGTTACTTGAAGCGGAAAGGCAATCTCATTTAGCTGAAACTAAATGGGTCAATATCTACCCCGTTGAGCTTACACTAAAATTACTTTCAATTATTCCTCCACAGAAACAGGTTAGGAGTAAGGTCACCTTGAGCTTATAGGACAAGAGAACAGGAAACATTGATTGGTTCTAAGAAAAAAATCCATGTAAGAAGTATTCTTACAATCCATGGCATTTTACATGGAAGATGAATTCATTGGTCTGTTTGAATAGGAACAGGAAAACCAAACTCTGCATTTCATTTTCACATCTTGTTTTTTTTTTTTATATATATATTTTTCAGAAGGAAAATCACTTAAGGATGACGATGTATTACAAAACCTACCAGTTGGGACCACAGCAACCATGTATTTCAGGGACCTGGGTCCACAGATCGGGTGGACAATGGTAAGAGCCTGTGACACACAGTACTATCGATTCAAACTGCAGTTTGGACTCTTATGGACGTTAACATTTGACAAGAGGCTCTTCTTTCAGGTATCGAGTTCAGGTTTCATGTTAATTTGACATGTGTAATGAACACATCGGACATCTTACACACCCTCTTCCGCTGTTGGCAGGTGTTTTTGGCGGAGTACATTGGCCCCCTGTTTATCTACCTTCTGTTCTATTTCCGAGTTCCCTATATCTACTCACAGCAGGATGCCTTCACCTCCAGCTCCAACTCAGTGGTCACGTAAGTCAGTCTCTAATACACCCAATAACATACTGATTGGCTTCAGATGAGATCCAATCTAACATTAATCTGTCTCTCTCTTTCTTTGCCTCCATCCAATGTCCCCATCTCTCATCCTCACTTTTCTATCTCTCCCCCCCCCACTCTCTCTCTCTCTCTCTCTCCCCAACTCTCTCTCTCTCCCCACCTCTCTCTCTCTCTCTCTCTCTCTCCCCCCACCTCACCTCGCTGTCTCTTTCTCCCTCTCCCCACCTCTCTCCCCTCTCTCTCTCCCCCACCTCTCTCTCTCGCTCCCCACCTCTCTCTCTCTCTCTCTCTCTCCCCACCTCTCTCTCTCTCTCTCCCCACCTCTCTCCCCCCCACTGTCTCTCTCTCCCCACCTCTCTCTCTCGCTCCCCACTCTCTCTCTCTCTCTCTCTCTCCCCACCTCTCTCTCCCCCACCTCTCTCTCCCAATACCTCTCTCTCCCCCACCTCTCTCTCCCCCCACCTCACTGTCTCTTTCTCCCTCCCCACCCCTCTCTCTCTCTCTCTCTCCCACCTCTCTCTCTCTCTCCCCACCTCTCTCCCCACTCCTCTCTCTCTCTCCACTCCTCTCTCTCACCTCTCTCTCTCCCCCACCTCTCTCTCTCTCTCCCCCCACCTCTCTCTCTCCCTCTCCCCACCTCTGTCTCTCTCCCCCTCCTCTCTCTCTCCCCCACCTTTCTCTCTCCCCCCACCTTTCTCTCCCTCTCCCCACCTCTGTCTCTCTCCCCCCACCTTTCTCTCTCTCTCCACCTCTCTCTCGCTCTCTCTCTCATCGCTCTCTCTCTCCCCCCCTCCCTCTCTCTCTCCCCCCATCTCTCTCTCCCTCTCTCTCTCGCCGCTCTCTCTCTCTCCCTCTCCCCACCTCTGTCTCTCTCCCCTCCCTCTCTCTCTCTCCCCCGCCACCTTTCTCCCTCTCCCCACCTCTGTCTCTCTCCCCACACCTTTCTATCGCTCCCCACCTCTCTCATCGCTCTCTCTCCCTCTCCCCCTCCTCTCTCTCCCCCACCTCTCTCTCCCCCTCCTCTCTCGCTCTCCCCCCACCTTTCTCTCTCTCCCCACTCTCTTTCGCTCTCTCTCTCTCTCACCCCACCTTTTCTCTCTCCCCACCGCTCTCTCTCTCTCTCTCCACCTCTCTCTCTCCCCCACCTCTCTCTCTCCCCCACCTCGCTGTCTCTCTCTCCCTCTCCCCACCCCTCTCTCGCTCCCTCTCGTCTCTCTCTCTCTCCCCCACCTCTCTCTCGCTCCCTCTCGTCTCTCTCTCTCTCTCTCCCCACCTATCTCTCGTCTCTCTCTCTCTCTCTCCCCACCTATCTCTCGTGTCTCTCTCTCTCTCCCCCACCTATCTCTCGTGTCTCTCTCTCTCTCCCCCACCTATCTCTCTCTCGTCTCTCTCTCTCCCCACCTATCTCTCGTCTATCTCTCTCTCTCTCCCCACCTATCTCTCGTCTCTCTCTCCCCACCTCTCTCCCCACTCCTCTCTCTCACCTCTCTCTCACCACCTCTCTCTCTCTCTCCCCCACCTCTCTCTCTCTCTCCCCACCTCTCTCCCTCTCCCCTCTCTGTCTCTCTCCCTCCTCTCTCTCTCCCCCACCTTTCTCTCTCCCCCCACCTTTCTCTCCCTCTCCCCACCTCTGTCTCTCTCCCCCCACCTTTCTCTCTCTCTCCACCTCTCTCTCGCTCTCTCTCATCGCTCTCTCTCTCTCCCCCTCCCTCTCCTCCCCCACCTCTCTCTCCCTCTCTCTCTCTCGCTCTCTCTCTCTCCCTCTCCCCACCTCTGTCTCTCTCCCATCCCTCTCTCTCTCTCCCCCGCCACCTTTCTCCCTCTCCCCACCTCTGTCTCTCTCCCCACACCTTTCTATCGCTCCCCACCTCTCTCATCGCTCTCTCTCCCTCTCCCCCTCCTCTCTCTCCCCCACCTCTCTCTCCCCCTCCTCTCTCGCTCTCCCCCACCTTTCTCTCTCTCCCCACCTCTCTTTCGCTCTCTCTCTCTCTCACCCCACCTTTCTCTCTCTCCCCACCACTCTCTCTCTCTCCCCACCTCTCTCTCTCCCCCACCTCTCTCTCCCCCACCTCGCTGTCTCTCTCTCCCTCTCCCCACCCCTCTCTCGCTCCCTCTCGTCTCTCTCTCTCTCCCCCACCTCTCTCTCGCTCCCTCTCGTCTCTCTCTCTCTCTCTCTCCCCACCTATCTCTCGTCTCTCTCTCTCTCCCCACCTATCTCTCGTGTCTCTCTCTCTCCCCCCACCTATCTCTCGTGTCTCTCTCTCTCTCTCCCCCACCTATCTCTCTCTCGTCTCTCTCTCTCCCCACCTATCTCTCGTCTCTCTCTCTCTCTCTCCCCACCTATCTCTCGTCTCTCTCTCTCTCTCTCTCCCCACCTATCTCTCGTCTCTCTCTCTCTCTCTCTCCCCACCTATCTCTCGTGTCTCTCTCTCTCTCCCCCCACCTATCTCTCTCTCGTCTCTCTCTCTCTCTCCTTCAGACTAGCCTGTGCCTGTCACACCTGCCACTACATCAAGAGATTGATTGAGACCGTCTTTGTGCACCGGTTCTCCCATGGCACCGTGCCTCTCAGGACTACAGTCAGGGTACGAACTTCCTCTGCTCCAACGTGGGCTACTTTACTTCCAAGCCATGTATTTTACAGTATCACTAGCGTACTTTACAGTGCTATTTTAAATCTGTGTCATAATTTACAGTATAAGGACAATGACAACCACTGCTCCTCACATTCTCAATACAAAACATAGTCACCTTCTGTCTTTGTCCTAGCAAAGGTTTTTAATACACTGCTACTACTGCAGTACTACCTGCAGTATTATCTGCAGTATTATCTGCAGTACTACCTGCAGTATTATCTGCAGTACTATCTTCAGTATTATCTGCCGTATTATCTGCAGTATTATCTGCAGTATTATCTGCAGTACATCAGGATCTCATTCAAAATATTTATTTTTACAATATATTGGCCTCCCGATTGGCACAGTGGTCTAAGGGCACTGCATCTCAGTGCTTGAGGCGTCACTACTGGTTTGAATCCAGGCTGTATCACAACCGGCCGTTGACTGAGAGTCCCATAGGACGCTGCATAATTGGCCCAGTACCGTCCAGGTTTTGGCCCGGTGTAGGCCGTCATTGTAAAATAAGAATTTGTTCTTAACTGACTTGCCTAGTTAAATAAAGGTTAGAAACACTACCAAATTGACAGTGTGATTTACTGGTGTTTTCCTCTCTCTCTGTCAGAGCTGTGTGTATTACTGGTGTTTCTCTCTCTGTCAGAGCTGTGTGTATTACTGGTGTTTCTCTTTCTGTCAGAGCTGTGTGTATTACTGGTGTCTCACTCTCTCTCTGTCAGAGCTGTGTGTATTACTGGTGTTTCTCTTTCTGTCAGAGCTGTGTGTATTACTGGTGTTTCTCTCTCTTTCTGTCTGAGCTGTGTGTATTACTGGTGCTTCCCTCTCTGTCAGAGCTGTGTGTATTACTGGTGCTTCCCTCTCTTTCTGTCAGAGCTGTGTGTATTACTGGTGTTTCTCTCTCTCTCTGTCAGAGCTGTGTGTATTACTGGTGCTTCCCTCTCTTTCTGTCAGAGCTGTGTGTATTACTGGTGTTTCTCTCTCTGTCAGAGCTGTGTGTATTACTGGTGTTTCTCTCTGTCAGAGCTGTGTGTATTACTGGTGTCTCCCTCTCTCTCTGTCAGAGCTGTGTGTATTACTGGTGTCTCCCTCTCTCTCTGTCAGAGCTGTGTGTATTACTGGTGTTTTCTCTCTCTCTGTCAGAGCTGTGTGTATTACTGGTGTCTCCCTCTCTCTCTGTCAGAGCTGTGTGTATTACTGGTGTTTCTCTCTCTCTGTCAGAGCTGTGTGTATTACTGGTGTCTCTCTCTCTCTGTCAGAGCTGTGTGTATTACTGGTGTCTTCTCTCTCTGTCAGAGCTGTGTGTATTACTGGTGTTTCTCTCTCTGTCAGAGCTGTGTGTATTACTGGTGTTTCTCTCTCTGTCAGAGCTGTGTGTATTACTGGTGTTTTCTCTCTCTCTGTCAGAGCTGTGTGTATTACTGGTGTTTCTCTCTCTCTGTCAGAGCTGTGTGTATTACTGGTGTTTCTCTCTCTGTCAGAGCTGTGTGTATTACTGGTGTCTCCTCTCTTCAGAGCTGTGTGTATTACTGGTCTCTCTCTCTGTCAGAGCTGTGTGTATTACTGGTGTTTCTCTCTCTCTGTCAGAGCTGTGTGTATTACTGGTGTTTCTCTCTCTGTCAGAGCTGTGTGTATTACTGGTGTTTTCCTCTCTCTCTGTCAGAGCTGTGTGTATTACTGGTGTTTCTCTCTCTGTCAGAGCTGTGTGTATTACTGGTGTTTCTCTTCTGTCAGAGCTGTGTGTATTACTGGTGTTTCTCTCTCTTTCTGTCAGAGCTGTGTGTATTACTGGTGCTTCCCTCTCTGTCAGAGCTGTGTGTATTACTGGTGTTTCTCTCTCTCTCTGTCAGAGCTGTGTGTATTACTGGTGTTTCTCTCTCTGTCAGAGCTGTGTGTATTACTGGTGTCTCTCTTTCTGTCAGAGCTGTGTGTATTACTGGTGTCTCCTCTCTCTCTGTCAGAGCTGTGTGTATTACTGGTGTCTCTCTCTCTGTCAGAGCTGTGTGTATTACTGGTGTTTCTCTCTCTCTCTGTCAGAGCTGTGTGTATTACTGGTGTTTCTCTCTCTCTGTCAGAGCTGTGTGTATTACTGGTGTCTCTCTCTCTCTGTCAGAGCTGTGTGTATTACTGGTGTTTCTCTCTCTGTCAGAGCTGTGTGTATTACTGGTGTTTCTCTCTCTGTCAGAGCTGTGTGTATTACTGGTGTCTCCCTCTCTCTCTGTCAGAGCTGTGTGTATTACTGGTGTTTCCCTCTCTGTCAGAGCTGTGTGTATTACTGGTGTTTCTCTCTCTGTCAGAGCTGTGTGTATTACTGGTGTTTCTCTCTCTCTGTCAGAGCTGTGTGTATTACTGGTGTTTCTCCTCTCTCTGTCAGAGCTGTGTGTATTACTGGTGTTTCTCTCTCTGTCAGAGCTGTGTGTATTACTGGTGTTTCTCTTCTGTCAGAGCTGTGTGTATTACTGGTGCTTTTCTCTCTGTCAGAGCTGGTGTTTTCTCTCTCTGTCAGAGCTGTGTGTATTACTGGTGTTTCTCTCTCTCTCTGTCAGAGCTGTGTGTATTACTGGTGTTTCCCTCTCTGTCAGATACTGGTGTTTCTCTCTGTCAGAGCTGTGTGTATTACTGGTGTTTCTCTCTCTCTCTGTCAGAGCTGTGTGTATTACTGGTGTTTCTCTCTCTCTGTCAGAGCTGTGTGTATTACTGGTGTTTTCCCTCTCTGTCAGAGCTGTGTGTATTACTGGTGTTCCCTCTCTCTCTGTCAGAGCTGTGTGTATTACTGGTGTCAGAGCTTCTACTGGTCTCTCTCTGTCAGAGCTGTGTGTATTACTGGTGTTTCTCTCTCTGTCAGAGCTGTGTGTATTACTGGTGTTTCTCTCTCTCTGTCAGAGCTGTGTGTATTACTGGTGTTTCTCTCTCTGTCAGAGCTGTGTGTATTACTGGTGTTTCTCTTCTGTCAGAGCTGTGTGTATTACTGGTGTTTTCTCTCTCTCTGTCAGAGCTGTGTGTATTACTGGTGTTTCTCTCTCTCTCTGTCAGAGCTGTGTGTATTACTGGTGTTCTCTCTCTCTGTCAGAGCTGTGTGTATTACTGGTGTTTCTCTCTCTCTCTGTCAGAGCTGTGTGTATTACTGGTGTTTCTCTCTCTGTCAGAGCTGTGTGTATTACTGGTGTTTCTCTCTCTGTCAGAGCTGTGTGGTGTTTCCCTCTCTGTCAGAGCTGTGTGTATTACTGGTGTTTCTCCTCTCTGTCAGAGCTGTGTGTATTACTGGTGTTTCTCTCTCTGTCAGAGCTGTGTGTATTACTGGTGTTTCTCTCTCTCTGTCAGAGCTGTGTGTATTACTGGTGTTTCTCTTCTCTGTCAGAGCTGTGTGTATTACTGGTGTTTCTCTCTCTGTCAGAGCTGTGTGTATTACTGGTGTTCTCTGTCAGAGCTGTGTGTATTACTGGTGTTTCTCTCTCTCTGTCAGAGCTGTGTGTATTACTGGTGTTTCTCTCTCTCTGTCAGAGCAGTATTACTGGTGTTTTCTCTGTCAGAGCTGTGTATTACTGGTGTTTCTCTCTCTGTCAGAGCTGTGTGTATTACTGGTGTTTCTCTCTCTGTCAGAGCTGTGTGTATTACTGGTGTTTCTCTCTCTGTCAGAGCTGTGTGTTATTACTGGTGTTTACTGGTGTTTCTCTTTCTGTCAGAGCTGTGTGTATTACTGGTGTTTTCTCTCTCTGTCAGAGCTGTGTGTATTACTGGTGTTTCTCTTCTGTCAGAGCTGTGTTATTACTGGTGTTTCCCTCTCTCTCTGTCAGAGCTGTGTGTATTACTGGTGTTTCTCTCTCTTTCTGTCAGAGCTGTGTGTATTACTGGTGTTTCCTCTCTCTCTGTCAGAGCTGTGTGTATTACTGGTGTTTCTCTCTCTCTCTGTCAGAGCTGTGTGTATTACTGGTGTTTCTCTCTCTGTCAGAGCTGTGTGTATTACTGTGGTGTGTTACTGGTGTTTCTCTCTCTGTCAGAGCTGTGTGTATTACTGGTGTTTTCCTCTCTGTCAGAGCTGTGTGTATTACTGGTGTCTCCCTCTCTCTCTGTCAGAGCTGTGTGTATTACTGGTGTTTCTCTCTCTGTCAGAGCTGTGTGTATTACTGGTGTTTCTCTCTCTCTGTCAGAGCTGTGTGTATTACTGGTGTTTCTCTCTCTCTGTCAGAGCTGTGTGTATTACTGGTGTTTCTCTCTCTCTCTCTGTCAGAGCTGTGTGTATTACTGGTGTTTCTCTTTCTGTCAGAGCTGTGTGTATTACTGGTGTTTCTCTCTCTGTCAGAGCTGTGTGTATTACTGGTGTTTCTCTCTCTCTGTCAGAGCTGTGTGTATTACTGGTGTCTCATTCTCTCTCTGTCAGAGCTGTGTGTATTACTGGTGTTTCTCCTCTGTCAGAGCTATTACTGTGTATTCAGACTGGTGTATTACTCTTCTCTCTCTGTCAGAGCTGTGTGTATTACTGGTGTTTCTCTCTCTGTCAGAGCTGTGTATTACTGGTGTTCTCTCTCTCTGTCAGAGCTGTGTGTATTACTGGTGTTCTCTCTCTGTCAGAGCTGTGTGTATTACTGGTGTTTCCTCTCTCTGTCAGAGCTGTGTGTATTACTGGTGTTTCTCTCTCTCTGTCAGAGCTGTGTATTACTGGTGTCTCTCTCTCTGTCAGAGCTGTGTGTATTACTGGTGTTTCTCTCTCTCTGTCAGAGCTGTGTGTATTACTGGTGTTTTCTCTCTCTCTGTCAGAGCTGTGTGTATTACTGGTGTTTCTCCTCTCTCTCTGTCAGAGCTGTGTGTATTACTGGTGTTTCTCTCTCTGTCAGAGCTGTGTGTATTACTGGTGTTTCTCTTCTCTGTCAGTGCTGTCTGTCAGACTGGTGTTTTCTCTTCTCTGTCAGAGCTGTGTGTATTACTGGTGTTTCTTTCTCTCTGTCAGAGCTGTGTGTATTACTGGTGTTTCTCTCTCTCTGTCAGAGCTGTGTGTATTACTGGTGTTTCTCTCTCTCTGTCAGAGCTGTGTGTATTACTGGTGTTTCTCTCTCTGTCAGAGCTGTGTGTATTACTGGTGCTTCCCTCTCTCTCTGTCAGAGCTGTGTGTATTACTGGTGTTTCTCTCTCTCTCTGTCAGAGCTGTGTGTATTACTGGTGTTTCTCTCTCTCTGTCAGAGCTGTGTGTATTACTGGTGTTTCTCTGTCAGAGCATTACTGGTGTTTCTCTCTCTGTCAGAGCTGTGTGTATTACTGGTGTCTCTCTCTGTCAGAGCTGTGTGTATTACTGGTGTTTCTCTCTCTCTGTCAGAGCTGTGTGTATTACTGGTGTTTCTCTCTCTCTGTCAGAGCTGTGTGTATTACTGGTGTTTCTCTCTCTCTGTCAGAGCTGTGTGTATTACTGGTGTTTCCCTCTCTGTCTCTGTCATTAGTGTCTCCCTCTCTCTGTCAGAGCTGTGTGTATTACTGGTGTTTTTCTCTCTCTGTCAGAGCTGTGTGTATTACTGGTGTTCCTCTCTCTCTTTCTGTCAGAGCTGTGTGTATTACTGGTGTTTCTCTCTCTGTCAGAGCTGTGTGTATTACTGGTGTCTCCCTCTCTGTCAGAGCTGTGTGTATTACTGGTGTTCCTCTTCTCTGTCAGAGCTGTGTGTATTACTGGTGTTTCTCTCTCTGTCAGAGCTGTGTGTATTACTGGTGTTTCTCTCTCTGTCAGAGCTGTGTGTATTACTGGTGTTTCCCTCTTTCTGTCAGAGCTGTGTGTATTACTGGTCCCTCTCTCTGTCAGAGCTGTGTGTATTACTATTCAGAGCTCTCTCTGTCAGAGCTGTGTGTATTACTGGTGTTTCTCTCTCTCTGTCAGAGCTGTGTGTATTACTGGTGTTTCTTCTCTCTCTGTCAGAGCTGTGTGTATTACTCCCCTCTCTCTCTGTCAGAGCTGTGTGTATTACTGGTGTTTTCTTCTCTGTCAGAGCTGTGTTTACTGGTGTTTTCTCTCTGTCAGAGCTGTGTGTATTACTGGTGTTTCTCTCTCTCTGTCAGAGCTGTGTGTATTACTGGTGTTTTCTCTCTCTCTGTCAGAGCTGTGTGTATTACTGGTGTTTTCTCTCTCTGTCAGAGCTGTGTGTATTACTGGTGTTTCTCTCTCTGTCAGAGCTGTGTGTATTACTGGTGCATTTTTGTTTCCTCTCTACTCTGTCAGAGCTGTGTGTATTACTGGTGTTTCTCTCTCTCTCTGTCAGAGCTGTGTGTATTACTGGTGTTTCCCTCTCTGTCAGAGCTGTGTGTATTACTGGTGTTTCTCTCTCTCTGTCAGAGCTGTGTGTATTACTGGTGTTTCTCTCTCTGTCAGAGCTGTGTGTATTACTGGTGTTTTCCTCTCTGTCAGAGCTGTGTGTATTACTGGTGTTTTCCTCTCTGTCAGAGCTGTGTGTATTACTGGTGTTTCCCTCTCTCTCTGTCAGAGCTGTGTGTATTACTGGTGCTTCTCTCTGTCAGAGCTGTGTGTATTACTGGTGTTTCCTCTCTCTGTCAGAGCTGTGTGTATTACTGGTGTTTCTCTCTCTCTCTGTCAGAGCTGTGTGTATTACTGGTGTTTCTCTCTCTCTGTCAGAGCTGTGTGTATTACTGGTGTTCCCTCTCTCTCTGTCAGAGCTGTGTGTATTACTGGTGTTTCTCTCTCTCTGTCAGAGCTGTGTGTATTACTGGTGTTTCTCTCTCTCTGTCAGAGCTGTGTGTATTACTGGTGTTTCTCTTCTGTCAGAGCTGTGTGTATTACTGGTGTTTCCTCTCTCTGTCAGAGCTGTGTGTATTACTGGTGTTTTTCTCTCTCTCTGTCAGAGCTGTGTGTATTACTGGTGTTTTCTCTTCTGTCAGAGCTGTGTGTATTACTGGTTTTCTCTTCTCTCTGTCAGAGCTGTGTGTATTACTGGTGTTTTCTCTCTCTGTCAGAGCTGTGTGTATTACTGGTGTTTCCTCTTTCTGTCAGAGCTGTGTGTATTACTGGTGTTTCTCTCTCTCTGTCAGAGCTGTGTGTATTACTGGTGTTCTCTCTCTTCTGTCAGAGCTGTGTGTATTACTGGTGTTTCTCTCTTTCTGTCAGATGTATTACTGGTGTTTCTCTCTCTCTGTCAGAGCTGTGTGTATTACTGGTGTTTCTCTCTCTCTGTCAGAGCTGTGTGTATTACTGGTGTTTCTCTCTCTCTGTCAGAGCTGTGTGTATTACTGGTGTTTCTCTCTCTCTCTGTCAGAGCTGTGTGTCCCCACTCTCTCTGTCAGAGCTGTGTGTATTACTGGTGTTTCTCTCTCTCTGTCAGAGCTGTGTGTATTACTGGTGTTTCTCTCTCTCTGTCAGAGCTGTGTGTATTACTGGTGTTTCTCTCTCTGTCAGAGCTGTGTCATTACTGGTGTTTCTCTCTCTTTCTGTCAGAGCTGTGTGTATTACTGGTGTTTCTCTCTCTTTCTGTCAGAGCTGTGTGTATTACTGGTGTTTTCCTCTCTGTCAGAGCTGTGTGTATTACTGGTGCTTCTCTCTCTTTCTGTCAGAGCTGTGTGTATTACTGGTGTTTTCCTCTCTCTCTGTCAGAGCTGTGTGTATTACTGGTGTTTCTCTCTCTCTCTGTCAGAGCTGTGTGTATTACTGGTGTTTCTCTCTCTTTCTGTCAGAGCTGTGTGTATTACTGGTGTTTCTCTCTCTCTGTCAGAGCTGTGTGTATTACTGGTGTTTCTCTCTCTCTGTCAGAGCTGTGTGTATTACTGGTGTTTTATCTGTCAGAGCTGTGTATTACTGGTGTTTTCCTCTCTGTCAGAGCTGTGTGTATTACTGGTGTTCTCTCTCTGTCAGAGCTGTGTGTATTACTGGTGTTTCTCTCTGTCAGAGCTGTGTGTATTACTGGTGCTCTGTCAGAGCTGTGTGTATTACTGGTGTTTTCTCTCTGTCAGAGCTGTGTGTATTACTGGTGTTATCTCTCTCTCTGTCAGAGCTGTGTGTATTACTGGTGTTTCTCTCTCTGTCAGAGCTGTGTGTATTACTGGTGTTTCCCTCTCTGTCAGAGCTGTGTGTATTACTGGTGTTTCCTCTCTCTCTGTCAGAGCTGTGTGTATTACTGGTGTTTTCCTCTCTGTCAGAGCTGTGTGTATTACTGGTGTTTCCCTCTCTGTCAGAGCTGTGTGTATTACTGGTGTTTCTCTCTCTGTCAGAGCTGTGTGTATTACTGGTGTTTCCCTCTCTGTCAGAGCTGTGTGTATTACTGGTGTTTCCCTCTCTGTCAGAGCTGTGTGTATTACTGGTGTTTTCCTCTCTGTCAGAGCTGTGTGTATTACTGGACCTTCTCTGCGTGGTTGGCCTTCTACATCAACCATCCACTGTACACGCCTCCATGTAAGTCCTCTATCATTCAAACCGACCACTCAGTGCCTCAACAAGACATACAGCCCCCTCCTCAACTCTTTATACGCAGGTATATCTGAATAATAACACTATCACTTCTCTCAACCAGACATCCAGCTAACCAAATGGTTTATGTCTCTCCACAGCGTATGGGGACATGCAGGTGAACTACGCACTGGCTATATTTCTGGTATGTATTGGTTGACAAAACACCCGATGAGGGTGATGAACACGAGAAATAATTATTACAGATGACTTTGAGGCGTGTTAAACGGGATGTTGTGTTTTGACTGTAGCTTTGTGAGGCTGGTAATTTCTCCATTCACGTGGCCCTCAATAACCTCAAGGCAGAAGGTGGGTCCAAGTGCAGAAAGTTCCCTCGCCCGACGAAGAACCCATTCACATGGCTCTTCTTCCTCGTGTCTTGCCCCAATTATACCTACGAGGTAAGGATGAAGGCTATGGACCATATAAATAGATCCTGTTTCTATGGCTACAACATGTTGTGACTTAATGGTTATGGTTTCTGAAATGATCAATGGTGTTACAGGTTATGGGTATTTCTTTCATTTAGGTAGGAGCCTGGGCAAGTTTCTCTGTCATGACCCAGTGTCTTCCAGGTCAGTCGACTCAGATCCTATTTTATTTCCCATATTTAATGAATACTTTGGTAATTTTACTCACGCATTTATATTCCCACTACTCATCACTCATTTATATCCCACTACTCGTCACTCATTTATATCCCACTACTCATTTATATCCCACTACTCGTCACTCATTTATATCCCCACTACTCGTCACTCATTTATATCCCACTACTCATTTATATCCCCACTACTCGTCACTCATTTATATCCCACTACTCATTTATATCCCCACTACTCATCACTCATTTATATCCCACTACTCATCACGCATTTATATCCCACTACTCATCACTCATTTATATCCCACTACTCGTCACTCATTTATATCCCCACTACTCATTTATATCCCCACTACTCGTCACTCATTTATATCCCCACTACTCATCACTCATTTATATCCCACTACTCATCACGCATTTATATCCCACTACTCATTTATATCCCACTACTCATTTATATCCCACTACTCATTTATATCCCACTACTCATTTATATCCCCACTACTCGTCACTCATTTATATCCCACTACTCATTTATATCCCACTACTCGTCACTCATTTATATCCCACTACTCATTTATATTCCCACTACTCGTCACTCATTTATATCCCACTACTCATCACGCATTTATATCCCACTACTCGTCACTCATTTATATCCCACTACTCATTTATATCCCCACTACTCATTTATATCCCACTACTCATTTATATCCCACTACTCATTTATATCCCCACTACTAGTCACTCATTTATATCCCACTACTCATTTATATCCCACTACTCGTCACTCATTTATATCCCACTACTCATTTATATTCCCACTACTCGTCACTCATTTATATCCCACTACTCATTTATATCCCCACTACTCGTCACTCATTTATATCCCACTACTCATTTATATTCCCACTACTCGTCACTCATTTATATCCCACTACTCATTTATATTCCCACTACTCATCACTCATGTATATCCCACTACTCATCACTCATTTATATTCCCACTACTCGTCACTCATTTATATCCCCACTACTCGTCACTCATTTATATCCCACTACTCATTTATATCCCCACTACTCGTCACTCATTTATATCCCACTACTCATTTATATCCCCACTACTCATCACTCATTTATATCCCCACTACTCATCACTCATTTATATCCCCACTACTCATCACTCATTTATATCCCCACTACTCATCACTCATTTATATCCCCACTACTCATCACTCATTTATATCCCACTACTCATTTATATCCCCACTACTCATCACTCATTTATATCCCACTACTCATTTATATCCCACTACTCATTTATATCCCCACTACTAGTCACTCATTTATATCCCACTACTCGTCACTCATTTATATCCCACTACTCATTTATATCCCACTACTCATCACTCATTTATATCCCACTACTCATTTATATCCCACTACTCATCACTCATTTATATCCCACTACTCATCACTCATTTATATCCCACTACTCATTTATATCCCACTACTCATCACTCATTTATATCCCACTACTCATTTATATCCCACTACTCATTTATATCCCACTACTCGTCACTCATTTATATCCCACTACTCATTTATATTCCCACTACTCGTCACTCATTTATATCCCACTACTCATCACTCATGTATATCCCACTACTCATCACTCATTTATATTCCCACTACTCGTCACTCATTTATATCCCCACTACTCATCACTCATTTATATCCCCACTACTCATCACTCATTTATATCCCACTACTCATTTATATCCCACTACTCATTTATATCCCCACTACTCGTCACTCATTTATATCCCACTACTCATTTATATCCCACTACTCATTTATATCCCACTACTCATCACTCATTTATATCCCACTACTCATTTATATCCCACTACTCATCACTCATTTATATCCCACTACTCATTTATATCCCACTACTCATCACTCATTTATATCCCACTACTCATCACTCATTTATATCCCACTACTCATCACTCATTTATATCCCACTACTCATTTATATCCCACTACTCATCACTCATTTATATCCCACTACTCATCTCATTTATATCCCACTACTCATTTATATCCCACTACTCATCACTCATTTATATCCCACTACTCATCACTCATTTATATCCCACTACTCATTTATATCCCACTACTCGTCACTCATTTATATCCCACTACTCATTTATATCCCCACTACTCATTTATATCCCACTACTCATCACTCATTTATATCCCACTACTCGTCACTCATTTATATCCCACTACTCGTCACTCATTTATATCCCACTACTCGTCACTCATTTATATCCCACTACTCATCACTCATTTATATCCCACTACTCATCACTCATTTATATCCCCACTACTCATTTATATCCCCACTACTCATCACTCATTTATATCCCACTACTCGTCACTCATTTATATCCCCTACCTCACTCACTCATTTATATCCCACACTTATATCCTCTCATTTATATCCCCACTACTCGTCACTCATTTATATCCCACTACTCATCACTCATTTATATCCCACTACTCATCACTCATTTATATCCCCACTACTCATTTATATCCCCACTACTCATCACTCATTTATATCCCACTACTCGTCACTCATTTATATCCCCACTACTCATCACTCATTTATATCCCACTACTCGTCACTCATTTATATCCCACTACTCGTCACTCATTTATATCCCCACTACTCATCACTCATTTATATCCCACTACTCGTCACTCATTTATATCCCCACTACTCATCACTCATTTATATCCCATTACTCGTCACTCATTTATATCCCACTACTCGTCACTCATTTATATCCCCACTACTCATCACTCATTTATATCCCACTACTCATCACTCATTTATATCCCACTACTCATCACTCATTTATATCCCCACTACTCGTCACTCATTTATATCCCATTACTCGTGTGTGTGTGTGTGTGTGTGTGTTGCACTGTGCTGCCACTAAGGTACAATATGTTTTGGATCTGTCTCTCCACAGTGGCCTTGTTCACCTTCTTTGGTTTGATCCAGATGACCATCTGGGCCAATGGGAAGCATAAAGCCTACACCAGGGAGTTTAAGGACTACCCACACCTGCGCATGCCAATTATCCCACTCCTCCTCTGACCACACGAGAAAACGTTTACCATTCTGCCTGAGGAGTATTAGAGGCATCAACCTGCCGGAAACGCTGTTGGAGATTGGTGGGTTACGGTATTTCTCACAAAGCACGAAGACCCCATTGGCTATTCCTTCATCTAGCGTCATGGCAATGGTCTGTTATCTTTTCAACAACTATCAAGGACAGAATTTACAGAAAGTATTGTGTCATCACTGTTGTGGATTGTGTATTGATTATGTTTAATTCAATCTTTGAGACACAGCTATATTGATAAGTTATTTAATTGATTTATTTAACCGGTCAGGATGATTGATTGACTGTTACAATGCAGCTACTGAAGGGTCAGCTGCTGTTGGTATTCTTCGTCTTCAGACGGTGGAAATCATCCGAAATTATTAAGTTATGAATATACGATTGGAGTTACTGTATATATAATCTACCATATGATTTTGTAATAAGTTATTGTGCATTTCCTAGAAGAAAAGAGTTTGTAACTTGCTACGATATACCCGTTTAGGAAGTCATCTCGTAACAACATCTGTTATGGCTGAAGTGTATCAGGGCTATTTTCAGTTTAGTAGAGAAGTAGAGAAGGGGAAATGGAATCGGTTAACTAAGAAGTGATCTAGAAGCAATGGAACTTCAGCAGATGTTCTAAGTTCTAAATTAGATTATTTTCCACCTCTACATATGTTTGAAAGTAACAAAACGACCTGATGATTTTAACTTTGGGAGAAAGTTGAGGCTAATTTAGTTATGCATTACTTATCTATTGTTCAAACTAACTACAATCCGTCCAGTTCTCAGGTGTTACTAGATGTAAGGGGCACTGTTGCATCCTGTACAAATTATAGACAAACTCATTTTTTCGACAAACTTGTTTTTTATACAAAGTGTACATATGAAATAAATAATTGTGATAATTTAAAAAGACACGTCTTTTATCTTAAAGAAGAGTCGTGCATATTTCGCAAAAAAATCAATCATTGTTACAGAAAATATTTATTTGAAATTATTATCTCAGACAATTCAATAATCTCTCATTTGCAAACAAATCAGTTATCAGGCATATGCATAAAACTGCGAAATTGTATGCAGAGAAGAAAGCTTCATGTTTAAACAGTACATATAGGCTTACAAAATCGCATCATCATTTAAATAATGAATTCAATTAGCAACAAATGCTTTTAACAGTCATTAGGTACACCGCCCAGTTCACACAAATATTTAGATCATACAGACAGTGAGTCACGTGGTTTGCTATATAAATTCAGTTACTGTTTGATTGGACGTTAGAATGGGCAAAACGAGTGACCTAAGCGACTTTCAGCGCAGTATGATCGTCGGTGCCGGGCTGACCGGTTCCAGGACCTCAGAAACGTCCGGCCTCCTTGGCTTTTGACACACGACAGTGTTTAGGGCAGGAGTCCTCAACCCTACGAGATCCGGAGCCTGCTGGTTTTCTGTTCTACCTGGTAATGAATTGTCCCCAGGTCTAAATCAGTCCCCGATTAGAGAGGGAACAATTAAACAATGCAGTGGAACTGATGTCCCAGGTCTAAATCAGTCCCTGATTAGAGAGGGAACAATGAAACAGTGCAGTGGAACTGATGTCCCAGGTCTAAATCAGTCCCTGATTAGAGAGGGAACAATGAAACAATGCAGTGGAACTGATGTCCCAGGTCTAAATCAGTCCCTGATTAGAGAGGGAAGAATGAAACAATGCAGTGGAACTGATGTCCCAGGTCTAAATCAGTCCCTGATTAGAGAGGGAACAATGAAACAATGCAGTAGAACTGATGTCCCAGGTCTAAATCAGTCCCTGATTAGAGAGGGAAGAATGAAACAATGCAGTGGACCTGATGTCCCAGGTCTAAATCAGTCCCTGATTAGAGAGGGAATAATGAAACAATGCAGTAGAACTGATGTCCCAGGTCTAAATCAGTCCCTGATTAGAGAGGGAATAATGAAACAATGCAGTGGAACTGATGTCCCAGGTCTAAATCAGTCCCTGATTAGAGAGGGAACAATGAAACAATGCAGTAGAACTGATGTCCCAGGTCTAAATCAGTCCCTGATTAGAGAGGGAACAATGAAACAATGCAGTGGAACTGGTGTCCCAGGTCTAAATCAGTCCCTGATTAGAGAGGGAAGAATGAAACAATGCAGTAGAACTGATGTCCCAGGTCTAAATCAGTCCCTGATTAGAGAGGGAATAATGAAACAAAGCAGTGGAACTGGTTTCCAGGTCCAGAGTTGAGTTTGAGGGGTGTAGATTTTACTTGGAAATGGTGTGCGACAAACAAAACACATCCAGTCAGGGGTATTGCTCTGTTTCAGCTGTCGTGGGCAGCCTAGCTGTTTGGAGAACAAGGTACTGCTCTGTTTCAGCGGTCGTGGGCAGCCTAGCTGTTTGGAGAACGAGGTACTGCTCTGTTTCAGCTGTCGTGGGCAGCCTAGCTGTTTGGAAAACAAGGTACTGCTCTGTTTCAGCTGTCGTGGGCAGTCTAGCTGTTTGGAGAACAAGGTATTGCTCTGTTTCAGCTGTCGTGGGCAGCCTAGCTGTTTGGAGAACAAGGTACTGCTCTGTTTCAGCTGTCGTGGGCAGCCTAGCTGTTTGGAGAACAAGGTACTGCTCTGTTTCAGCTGTCGTGGGCAGCCTAGCTGTTTGTAAAAGCAGGTACTGCTCTGTTTCAGCTGTCGTGGGCAGTCTAGCTGTTTGTAAAAGCAGGTACTGCTCTGTTTCAGCTGTCGTGGGCAGTCTAGCTGTTTGGAGAACAAGGTATTGCTCTGTTTCAGCTGTCGTGGGCAGCCTAGCTGTTTGGAGAACAAGGTACTGCTCTGTTTCAGCTGTCGTGGGCAGCCTAGCTGTTTGGAGAACAAGGTACTGCTCTGTTTCAGCTGTCGTGGGCAGCCTAGCTGTTTGTAAAAGCAGGTACTGCTCTGTTTCAGCTGTCGTGGGCAGTCTAGCTGTTTGTAAAAACAGATACTGCTCTGTTTCAGCTGTCGTGGGCAGCCTAGCTGTTTGTAAAAGCAGGTACTGCTCTGTTTCAGCTGTCGTGGGCAGCCTAGCTGTTTGGAGAACGAGGTACTGCTCTGTTTCAGCTGTCGTGGGCAGTCTAGCTGTTTGTAAAAGCAGGTACTGCTCTGTTTCAGCTGTCGTGGGCAGTCTAGCTGTTTGTAAAAGCAGGTACTGCTCTGTTTCAGCTGTCGTGGGCAGTCTAGCTGTTTGGAGAACAAGGTATTGCTCTGTTTCAGCTGTCGTGGGCAGCCTAGCTGTTTGGAGAACAAGGTACTGCTCTGTTTCAGCTGTCGTGGGCAGCCTAGCTGTTTGGAGAACAAGGTACTGCTCTGTTTCAGCTGTCGTGGGCAGTCTAGCTGTTTGTAAAAGCCGGTACTGCTCTGTTTCAGCTGTCGTGGGCAGCCTAGCTGTTTGTAAAAGCAGGTACTGCTCTGTTTCAGCTGTCGTGGGCAGCCTAGCTGTTTGTAAAAGCAGGTACTGCTCTGTTTCAGCTGTCGTGGGCAGCCTAGCTGTTTGTAAAAGCAGGTACTGCTCTGTTTCAGCTGTCGTGGGCAGCCTAGCTGTTTGGAAAAGCAGGTACTACTCTGTTTCAGCTGTCGTGGGCAGCCTAGCTGTTTGGAAAAGCAGGTACTACTCTGTTTCAGCTGTCGTGGGCAGCCTAGCTGTTTGGAAAAGCAGGTACTACTCTGTTTCAGCTGTCGTGGGCAGTCTAGCTGTTTGGAGAACGAGGTACTGCTCTGTTTCAGCTGTCGTGGGCAGTCTAGCTGTTTGGAGAACGAGGTACTGCTCTGTTTCAGCTGTCGTGGGCAGCCTAGCTGTTTCTAAAAGCAGGTACTGCTCTGTTTCACCAGAGAATAAACACCTTATGTTCTTCACAGAATTAAGAGCGAAAATGTTCAAGTTCAGCTTTGAAATGACACTGGATACACAGGTGACGTGTTAGAATGTGGGTGAGGCAGGAGTCAATTTGCTAAGGAGACAGAATACAACGGCTTCAATTCCAGCTGTATTTACTGTGCATAATACTAGATGACACTATTATTAATTAAGTGGGTATTTGTTAATAATGGAAGGATAATCAGATACTTAACCACATGTTCTTCACAGTGCAAATGTCCCCCTTCTGAATTGCTTATAGTTTATTCATATTTATTTGTATTGTTTATTTAAGTTTATAGAGTTCTGAGGTGTTTGTCAATAAACATAAATCATTAAAGAACATCAAATATATGTCCATTAATTTCTGGTTAGTAATTATCTCATGAGCCAAATTCTCTTGCTTGCTAGCTAGATTTTCAATAACAAAGTTGAGCGAGAGAAACAAGGTGAGTTTTTTTTATTTTTTATCTAAGAGTAGTCACCTGATCTAGTGTGGTCTGAGAGAGTAGTCACCTGATCTAGTGTGGTCTGAGAGAGTAGTCACCTGATCTAGTGTGGTCTGAGAGAGTAGTCACCTGATCTAGTGTGGTCTGAGAGAGTAGTCACCTGATCTAGTGTGGTCTGAGAGAGTAGTCACCTGATCTAGTGTGGTCTGATAGACAGAGTAGTCACCTGATCTAGTGTGGTCTGATAGACAGAGTAGTCACCTGATCTAGTGTGGTCTGATAGACAGAGTAGTCACCTGATCTAGTGTGGTCTGAGAAAGTAGTCACCTGATCTAGTGTGGTCTGAGAGAGTAGTCACCTGATCTAGTGTGGTCTGATAGACAGAGTAGTCACCTGATCTAGTGTGGTCTGATAGACAGAGTAGTCACCTGATCTAGTGTGGTCTGATAGACAGAGTAGTCACCTGATCTAGTGTGGTCTGAGAGAGTAGTCACCTGATCTAGTGTGGTCTGATAGACAGAGTAGTCACCTGATCTAGTGTGGTCTGAGAGAGAAGTCACCTGATCTAGTGTGGTCTGATAGACAGAGTAGTCACCTGATCTAGTGTGGTCTGAGAGAGTAGTCACCTGATCTAGTGTGGTCTGATAGACAGAGTAGTCACCTGATCTAGTGTGGTCTGAGAGAGTAGTCACCTGATCTAGTGTGGTCTGATAGACAGAGTAGTCACCTGATCTAGTGTGGTCTGATAGACAGAGTAGTCACCTGATCTAGTGTGGTCTGATAGACAGAGTAGTCACCTGATCTAGTGTGGTCTGATAGACAGAGTAGTCACCTGATCTAGTGTGGTCTGATAGAGTAGTCACTACACTCACTGCTGCTAAGCATGAGAGAGAGAGAGAGAGAGAGAGAGAGAGAGAGAGAGAGAGAGAGAGAGAGAGAGAGAGCATCTGAACTGAGATGCTCGGCTGAGTCAAAGAGCCTATGACCCTGATATGTCCAGTACATTTTTTTTTTTTTAACTCCACTTAGTTATTTTCTGAAAAGAAGACAAGTGGATGATTTGAATGTGTTTTGACGGCCTGAAGAAAGTTGTTATCTACCCTCTTTTTCATAAATGTACCTTTTCCTCCTCCTCTGTTTTCCCCTCCTAGCCCCTCTCGTTGGTCCTGGTAATGGCAGCTCGTTGGTCCTGGCAGGTAATGGCAGCTCGATCAGCTGGTACTTCAGTCTGCAAGATGGCAGCTCGGCAGCTGGGGAACCCTGCAAGATGGCAGCTCGTCAGCTGGTACAAGATTTAGTCTCCTCGGCGGGGAACCCTGCAAGATGGCAGCTCGTCAGCTGGTACTTCAGTCTCCTCGGCGGGAACCCTGCAAGATGGCAGCTCGTCAGCTGGTACTTCAGTCTCCTCGGCGGGGAACCCTGCAAGATGGCAGAACCCTGCAAGATCAGCGGGTACTTTAGTCTCCTCGGCGGGGAACCCTGCAAGATGGCAGCTCGTCAGCTGGTACTTCAGTCTCCTCGGCGGGGAACCCTGCAAGATGGCAGCTCGTCAGCTGGTACTTCAGTCTCCTCGGCGGGGAACCCTGCAAGATGGCAGCTCGTCAGCTGGTACTTCAGTCTCCTCGGCGGGGAACCCTGCAAGATGGCAGCTCGTCAGCTGGTACTTCAGTCTCCTCGGCGGGGAACCCTGCAAGATGGCAGTCAGCAAGATGGGGTACTTTAGTCTCCTCGGCGGGGGAACCCTGCAAGATGGCAGCTCGTCAGCTGGTACTTTAGTCTCCTCGGCGGGGGAACCCTGCAAGATGGCAGCTCAGCTGGTCAGCTGGGAACCCTGCAAGATGGCAGTCTCAGCTGGTACTTCAGTCTCCTCGGCGGGGAACCCTGCAAGATGGCAGCTCGTCAGCTGGTACTCCAGTCTCCTCGGCGGGGAACCCTGCAAGATGGCAGCTCGTCAGCTGGTACTTCAGTCTGGCAGCTCGTCAGCTGGTACTTTTGCCAGTCTCCTCGGCGGGGAACCCTGCAAGATGGCAGCTCGTCAGCGGGTACTTCAGTCTCCCTGCAAGATGGGCTCGGGGAACCCTGCAAGATGGCAGCTCGTCAGCTGGTAGTCTCCTTCAGTCTCAGCCGGTCTCCTCGGCGGGGAACCCTGCAAGATGGCAGCTCGTCAGCTGGTACTTCAGTCTCCTCGGCGGGGAACCCTGCAAGATGGCAGCTCGTCAGCTGGTACTTCAGTCTCCTCGGCGGGGAACCCTGCAAGATGGCAGCTCGTCAGCTGGTACTTCAGTCTCCTCGGCGGGGAACCCTGCAAGATGGCAGCTCAGCTGGTACAGAACCCTGGTACTTCAGTCTTCAGTCTCCTCGGCGGGAACCCTGCAAGATGGCAGCTCAGCTGGTCAGCTGGTACTTCAGTCTCCTCGGCGGGGAACCCTGCAAGATGGCAGCTCGTCAGCGGGTACTTTAGTCTCCTCGGCGGGGAACCCTGCAAGATGGCAGCTCGTCAGCTGGTACTTCAGTCTCCTCGGCGGGGAACCCTGCAAGATGGCAGCTCGTCAGCTGGTACTTCAGTCTCCTCTGGTACTCCAGTCTCCTCGGGGAACCCTGCAAGATGGCAGCTCGTCAGCTGGTACTTCAGTCTCTCGGCGGGGAACCCCAAGATCGTCGGGGAACCCTCGGCGGGGAACCCTGCAAGATGGCAGCTCGTCAGCTGGTACTTCAGTCTCCTCTGGGCGGGGAACCCTGCAAGATGGCAGCTCTGGTACTTCAGCTGGTACTTCAGTCTCCTCGGCGGGGAACCCTGCAAGATGGCAGCTCGTCAGCTGGTACTTCAGTCTCCTCGGCGGGGAACCCTGCAAGATGGCAGCTCGTCAGCGGGTACTTTAGTCTCCTCGGCGGGGAACCCTGCAAGATGGCAGCTCTTCAGCTGGTACTTCAGTCTCCTCGGCAAGATGGCAGCTCGTCAGCTGGTACTTCAGGGGAACCCTGCAAGATGGCAGCTCGTCAGCTGGTACTTCAGTCTCCTCGGCGGGGAACCCTGCAAGATGGCAGCTCGTCAGCTGGTACTTCAGTCTCCTCGGCGGGGAACCCTGCAAGATGGCAGCTCGTCAGCTGGTACTTCAGTCTCCTCGGCGGGGAACCCTGCAAGATGGCAGCTCGTCAGCTGGTACTTCAGTCTCCTCGGCGGGGAACCCTGCAAGATGGCAGCTCGTCAGCTGGTACTTCAGTCTCCTCGGCGGGGAACCCTGCAAGATGGCAGCCGTGGTGTTTGTCAACAGGAAGAGGAAACAGGATCAGACGGTTGTTGTAGTTCAACACCTGTACCACCCTGGAAGACAGAATGAAGCATCCATTGGCTTTGTTAGTGTTTAGAGTTTACTATTTACTTGATTCACAAACAAGAATATACAGGGTGACGTCACATCAGTTATTAGCACAAATTTATGGCGGAAAAAGTTGAACATTTCATTCCCCTATTCTACCACTAGAGGTCACAACAGTACACTCCAAACTGCAACCTAAAAGGTTCTGCTCTGTAAAGCAATGTTTTTTTTTTTTAAGTTTAAAAAATAAAAAAAAAGTGTTTTAATTTAACCTTTATTTAACTAGGCAAGGCAGTTAAGAAAAAAATGTGCATTTACAATGACGGCCTCCCCCCGGCGAAACCCGGACGACGCTGGGCCAATTGTGCACCGCCCTACGGGACTCCCAATCACGGCCGGATGTGATACAGCCTGGATTTGAACCAGGGAAACCTCAGGGACTGTAGTGAAACCTCAGGGACTGTAGTGAAACCTCAGGGACTGTAGTGAAACCTCAGGGACTGTAGTGAAACCTCAGGGACTGTAGTGAAACCTCAGGGACTGTAGTGAAACCTCAGGGACTGTAGTGAAACCTCTTGCACTGAGTTGCAAGTGCCTTAGACTGCTGTTCAACCTTTTGCTTCAGTGGGCTAAATCAGGGTCACACAGAGTGTTTCTGGGTAGTCTTAAACAAATCTAACTTGAAACAAAGGTATACACCTCAAACACATGGCTTACAAAAACAAGACACCTGTACTGTGTCAGATACAGAGTTGAAATGTATTCAATTTTGAGTTTTCATCCCAAAATTACATATTACACACATAACAGAAGACTGAAAAATAACAAAACTGTTTGACATAGAAACACCAGATTTTCGTCAGGTAAAAAAAAAAAAAAAAGTTTATTAATTATGTAAATAAAAATAACATTCCATCCATGAGGCCACTAGAGGGCAATTTGATCATTTGACTGCAGGAAAGGGGTACTCATTGACTAACTAGTCATTTTGGTCATTTACAACATGGGGCCAACTAGGACTGACCAGGATGATCCCAGCGAGCAGGGCGATGCTGGCAAACGTCACAAGGAAGTTATGATGCAGGTGTACCTCCCTCTCTCCCACCCCACCCCACCCTCCCTCCCTTCCTCTCTCCTCCCATCTCTCCTCACCATGAGGATCCCAGTGGACATGGAGGTGCTGGAAGCCATCACAAGGAAGTTATGAAGCAGGTGTACTTCCCTCTCTCCCACCCCACCCCACCCCACCCTCCCTCCCTTCCTCTCTCCTCCCATCTCTCCTCACCATGAGGATCCCAGTGGACATGGAGGTGCTGGAAGCCATCACAAGGAAGCTATGAAGCAGGTGTACCTCCCTCTCTCCCACCCCACCCCACCCCACCCTTCCTCTCTCCTCCCATCTCTCCTCACCATGAGGATCCCAGTGGACATGGAGGTGCTGGAAGCCATCACAAGGAAGCTATGAAGCAGGTGTACCTCCCTCTCTCCCACCCCACCCCTCCCCTCCCATCTCTCCTCACCATGAGGATCCCAGTGGACATGGAGGTGCTGGAAGCCATCACAAGGAAGCTATGAAGCAGGTGTACCTCCCTCTCTCCCACCCCACCCCACCCCTCCCCTCCCATCTCTCCTCACCATGAGGATCCCAGTGGACATGGAGGTGCTGGAAGCCATCACAAGGAAGCTATGAAGCAGGTGTACCTCCCTCTCTCCCACCCCACCCCTCCCTCCCTCCCTTCCTCTCTCCTCCCATCTCTACTCACCATGAGGATCCCAGTGGACATGGAGGTGCTGGAAGCCATCACAAGGAAAAAGTCTATGAACCAGGTGACCCCCAGGAGCATGTTGGTGACTCCCAGGAGCCCTTTAGTGACCCCATGGCCTTCAGAGTCTCTCTTAGCCTGAGCTCCTTCTCTAGGATGATTCTCTTCACCGTCCTAGACACACAGTAGACCCCTCACAGTCATAGACACACAGTAGACCCCTCACCGTCATAGACACACAGTAGACCCCTCACCTGCTCCATCAAGATAGGAAGCAACAGTTCAACATCAGCATGAAGCTAGGGGAGGAGAGGAGGAAACAGAGGAAGGAGAAAAAAAATGGAAAGAGGATTGGTGGAAAAGAGAGAGAGAGGGGATATGGGAAGAGGAAATGTGGAAAAGAGAGAGAGTGGATATGGGAAGAGGAAATGTGGAAAAGAGAGAGAGAGGGGATAGAGGGAAGAGAGAAATGTGGGGAAAAGAGAGAGAGAGGGGATATGGGAAGAGGAAATGTGGAAAAAGAGAGAGAGAGGATATGGGAAGAGGAAATGTGGAAAAGAGAGAGAGAGGGGATATGGGAAGAGGAAATGTGGAAAAGAGAGAGAGAGGGGATATGGGAAGAGGAAATGTGGAAAAGAGAGAGAGTGGATATGGGAAGAGGAAATGTGGAAAAGAGAGAGAGGGATATGGGAAGAGGAAATGTGGAAAAGAGAGAGAGGGGATATGGGGGAAGAGGAAATGGGAAAAAGAGAGAGAGGATATGGGAAGAGGAAATGTGGAAAAGAGAGAGAGGGGATATGGGAAGAGGAAAGAGAGAGAGGGGATATGGGAAGAGGAAAGAGAGAGAGGGGATATGGGAAGAGGAAAGAGAGAGAGGGGATATGGGAAGAGGAAAGGTAGGAAAGAGGAAAGGTAGGAAAGAGAGGGGATATGGGAAGAGGAAATGTGGAAAAGAGAGAGAGGGGATATGGGAAGAGGAAATGTGGGAAAGAGAGAGAGGGGATATGGGAAGAGGAAAGGTGGGAAAGAGAGAGAGGGGATATGGGAAGAGGAAAGGTGGGAAAGAGAGAGAGAGGATATGGGAAGAGGAAATGTGGAAGAGAGAGAGAGGGATATGGGAAGAGGAAATGTGGAAGAAAAAGAGAGAGAGGGGATATGGGAAGAGGAAATGTGGAAAGAGAGAGAGTGGATATGGGAAGAGGAAATGTGGAAAAGAGAGAGAGAGGGATATGGGAAGAGGAAATGTGGAAAAAGAGAGAGAGGGGATATGGGAAGAGGAAATGTGGAAAAGAGAGAGAGGAGGATATGGGAAGAGGAAATGTGGAAAAGAGAGAGGGGATATGGGAAGAGGAAATGTGGAAAAGAGAGAGAGAGGGGATATGGGAAGAGGAAATGGAGAGAGGGGAATGGGAAGAGAGAGGGAGGGGATATGGGAAGAGGAAATGTGGGAAAGATGGGAGAGGTGGGAGAGGGATATGGGAAGAGGAAATGTGGAAAAGAGAGAGAGGGGATATGGGAAGAGGAAATGTGGAAAAGAGAGAGAGAGGATATGGGAAGAGGAAATGTGGAAAAGAGAGAGAGGGGATATGGGAAGAGGAAAGAGAGAGAGGGGATATGGGAAGAGGAAAGAGAGAGAGGGGATATGGGAAGAGGAGAGAGGGATATGGGAAGAGGAAAGAGGAAAGGTAGGAAAGAGAGGGGATATGGGGAGGAAATGGGAAAAGAGGGGGAAATGAAATGTGGAAAAAGAGAGAGGGGATATGGGAAGAGGAAATGTGGAAAGAGAGAGAGGGGATATGGGAAGAGGAAAGGTGGGAAAGAGAGAGAGGGGATATGGGAAGAGGAAAGGTGGGAAAGAGAGAGAGGGGATATGGGAAGAGGAAAGGTGGGAAAGAGAGAGAGAGGATATGGGAAGAGGAAATGTGGAAAAGAGAGAGAGGGGATATGGGAAGAGGAAATGTGGAAAAGAGAGAGAGGGGATATGGGAAGAGGAAAGGTGGGAAAGAGAGAGAGGGGATATGGGAAGAGGAAAAGTGGGAAAGAGAGAGAGAGGAAAGGTTGGAAACAGAAAAAGGATGGGGGAAGAGGAAATATGAAATATAGAGAGGAGGAGAGAAAAATAAGGGTAAAATGAATGAGAAATGACAATCAAACACTGTCATCTCTAAAAAATAACCACAGCAGGTATTTCCTCGGTATTTAGTGTCTGTAGCTAGACCCCTCGGTATTTAGTGTCTGTAGCTAGACCCCTCGGTATTTAGTGTCTGTAGCTAGACCCCTCTGTATTTAGTGTCTGTAGCTAGACCCCTCGGTATTTAGTGTCTGTAGCTAGACCCCTTGGTATTTAGTGTCTGTAGCTAGACCCCTCGGTATTTAGTGTCTGTAGCTAGACCCCTCGGTATTTAGTGTCTGTAGCTAGACCCCTCTGTATTTAGTGTCTGTAGCTAGACCCCTCTGTATTTAGTGTCTGTAGCTAGACCCCTCTGTATTTAGTGTCTGTAGCTAGACCCCTTGGTATTTAGTGTCTGTAGCTAGACCCCTCGGTATTTAGTGTCTGTAGCTAGGCCCCTCGGTATTTAGTGTCTGTAGCTAGGCCCCTCGGTATTTAGTGTCTGTAGCTAGACCCCTTGGTATTTAGTGTCTGTAGCTAGACAAGGCATGTAGATATTAATAGATATTTGAACCTGGAAGGAGTAACAGTATACTTCAACAGACACAGAACACAGACAGACACACACACTCATTGGTTGGGGGCCCCCTAGCAGACACAGGGCCCTGGAACCGGCCCTGATAGAGAGAGTATGTACTGTATGTGTCTGTATTGCTTTGTGTGTGACCTTCTCCAGTAGCTGGCGGAGCCGTCTTCCCTTGGCGTCTCTGGAGCAGAGGTTCTGTTCAGGAGCCACCACCGTGCAGATACACCGCCCGTCAGTATCCTGGGCTGAGCTGTACACCTGCCAACCCTGCTTAGGCCCGATGGTCTACACACACACCACCACCACCACGTCCTATTTGGAGCCAAGTGTGTGTGGATGTAACCATGGGAACAGCCCGGGGGGGCCAGTCTCATCTCCTCTGACACCTCGCCATCAGGCTTCCTATTGCAGCCACAGCGTGTCTGATTGAGCCATTCGACACTGCCTATTACCACCACGGAGGCCATGAATGGGCCCAGGGGGGAACAACTGAGATGCACACACACACACACACACACTCAATAAGATGGCATAACATATGACACACACTAATTAGTTGGCAAACCATCATCCCTACAGTGCATTGTAGCATCCAATGACAAAACAATGTGTTTACGCTCTTCAATCAGCTTCTCCCATTCCTGTTCCTGTGTACACCAGCCAATGGGATTCCGTAGACTGCGTTCATTGTGGCGGAGCTGAAAGGGAGAGTAGTCAATCAGCTTCTCCCATTCCTGTTCCTGTGTACACCAGCCAATGGGATTCCGTAGACTGCGTTCATTGTGGCGGAGCTGAAAGGGAGAGTAGTCAATCAGCTTCTCCCATTCCTGTTCCTGTGTACACCAGCCAATGGGATTCCGTAGACTGCGTTCATTGTGGCGGAGCTGAAAGGGAGAGTAGTCAATCAGCTTCTCCCATTCCTGTTCCTGTGTACACCAGCCAATGGGATTCCGTAGACTGCGTTCATTGTGGCGGAGCTGAAAAGGGAGAGTAGTCAATCAGCTTCTCCCATTCCTGTTCCTGTGTACACCAGCCAATGGGATTCCGTAGACTGCGTTCATTGTGGCAGAGCTGAAAAGGGAGAGTAGTCAATCAGCTTCTCCCATTCCTGTTCCTGTGTACACCAGCCAATGGAATTCCGTAGACTGCGTTCATTGTGGCGGAGCTGAAAAGGGAGAGTAGTCAGTCAGACGGACACCTGTAGCTAATTGAGCTCAACCAGGCCAGTTTACTCTGTCACACTGAAGTGCAATTAGTCTCACAGGAGACAAAGACAGAGAGGGCATGCGATCCACACAGAGAGAGAGGAACAGGGTGCCCTCTTTTTACCCCTCCCTATTACCCCCTGGGGCACGAGGCCTCACCCACTTACCCAGAAGGCACACTCAGATGGAGGTTCCTAGGAGAGACCGTGAAGGCCCAGTCAGATGGAGGGTCCTAGGAGAGACAGTGAAGGCCCATTCAGATGGAGGGTCCTAGGAGACAGTGAAGGCCCAGTCAGATGGAGGGTCCTAGGAGACAGTGAAGGCCCAGTCAGATGGAGGGTCCTAGGAGAGACAGTGAAGGCCCAGTCAGATGGAGGGTCCTAGGAGAGACAGCGAAGGTCCAGTCAGATGGAGGGTCCTAGGAGAGACAGCGAAGGCCCAGTCAGATGGAGGGTCCTAGGAGAGACAGCGAAGGCCCAGTCAGATGGAGGGTCCTATGAGAGACAGCGAAGGCCCAGTCAGATGGAGGGTCCTAGGAGAGACAGCGAAGGTCCAGTCAGATGGAGGGTCCTAGGAGAGACAGTGAATGTCCAGTCAGATGGAGGGTCCTAGGAGAGACAGCGAAGGTCCAGTCAGATGGAGGGTCCTAGGAGAGACAGTGAATGTCCAGTCAGATGGAGGGTCCTAGGAGAGACAGTGAATGTCCAGTCAGATGGAGGGTCCTAGGAGAGACAGTGAAGGCCCAGTCAGGTGTAGGGTCCTAGGAGAGACAGTGAAGGCCCAGTCAGATGGAGGGTCCTAGGAGAGACAGTGAAGGCCCACTCAGATGGAGGGTCCTAAGAGACACAGTGAAGGCCCAGTCAGATGGAGGGTCCTAGGAGGGACAGTGAAGGCCCAGTCAGATGGAGGGTCCTAGGAAAGACAGTGAAAGCCCAGTCAGATGGAGGGTCCTAGGAGAGACAGTGAAGGCCCATTCAGATGGAGGGTCCTAGGAGAGCCAGTGAAGGGACACAAAAGAGACGGACAGCTTTGCTTGTTGTTCTCCCACTCCCCCTCCGGAGCAGATTTGTCTTTAGCAGAGGGCAAATTAGAAGGCCATACAGTGATCGTATGCTCATATCACATAGGTGTTTTAGTCTGGAACTCATTCATATCTAGCCCAGTCCATCTCAGTCCAGCTCAGCCCAGTTCCTCCTAGTCCAGCCCATTCCATCCCAGCCTGGTCCAGCCCATTCCAGCCCAGCTCAGCTCAGCTAGGTCCATCCCAGCCTGGTCCAGTCCAACCCAGCCCAGCCCAGCCAAGCCAAGTTCATCCCAGCCCATCCCAGCCCGGTCCTGTCCCAGTTCAGACAGGTCCATCCCAGACAGGTTCATCCCAGCCCGGTCCTGTCCCAGCACAGTCCATCCCAGCCCAGCTCACACAGGTTCATCCCAGCCCGGTTCTGTCCCAGTCCTGACCAGCTCATCTCTTCATACTGGTGCATTATGTGGATGACTTGGTCTCAGCTTTCCAAATTATGCTTTGTGAACAACAGGTGTAGACTAACAGTGAACAACAGGTGTAGACTAACAGTGAACAACAGGTCAATCTGGATGCTTCCACAAACACACACACAACGCAGCCTTTTCACCTCTATGAAAACAAAGTTATCAGGCCCTGAGAACCGAGCATTTGTCAGATCAACAGATACCATCTAGAGCTGTTAGGTCAGACCAAAACCCCATCTGCATGCATAAGAAAAGTAGAATGCCATATTGCTTACTCAATGTGTTTCAAGGAGATAATTAGCTGTAGTCTATTGTGATCTAAAAGGATCCCTTTTAACCTGAATTACAGAATCAACCGTCATCAGAAACCTCTATGTATTTCTCTGAAAACGACCAGGCCACCCTCGTCACAAAACTAGGCTACCTTGGATGTCGGTGCTGCTGCTGGCGGGCCGTGTGCGAACCGGGCTGTCCACCTCGTCGGTCTCCAGGAAGTCTCCAGAGGTGGCGGACATCTGAGACAGGTTACCGTGGGAACCGTGGGTGCTGCTCAACGACCGCTTGGCGAGAGGCAACCTGGAAGGAGGGAGAGATAGGGAAGAGTTAACCTGACATCATAGACTTTAAACATAGAGGATATCTAGTGTCTGGTGAGATTACTGTAATCAATCAACATGAGCTCACATGGATGGATCCATAGCATTTACATACATGATTGCCCAATTCCGTAGCTGAAAGAGAAAATTGATGAATCCCATTAACATGAAATCAACAGCCCAATCAACATGTCCATTCGCATTCATGTGGAAATTGATAATGGCGTACTAATAATCAAAAGATGTAATACTAATCAATGGGCCCTGCTATAAGGATGGGCATATGGGCCGTCTGTAGGATATAGGTCTATATTTAACCTCTGCTTCCCTGTCGCTGCTTCTGATCAGGTGGAAGGATTGGGAGAAGAGGTAAAACCAACCAAGAACAAAGCATCTCTGTCATCCACTGTCTTTGTCACACTACACCATGACACCAGAGTCTAGAACAACCACTCATGAAAGGAAGGGCTAAAAATAGGTGGAGTTAAGAACGGCCATCTTGGGCCTATTTTTATATCTGTAGCATCATCAAAAGAGCTTTAATAACTTTGATTTGAGTTTCAGTCAAGAGAGCTTTGCACTCTTGGCATTCTATCAACCAGCTTCATGAGGTAGTCATCTGGAATATATTTTCTTCAAGGGCAGTCGCAAAAACCATCAAACACGATGATGAAACTGTCTCTCATGAGGACCACCACAGGAAAGGAAGACCCAGAGTTGCTTCTGCTCCAGAGGAGAAGTTCATTAGCGTTACCCGCCTCAGAAATTAAAGCCAAAATAAATGCTTCAGAGTTCAAGTAACAGACACATCTCAACATCAACTGTTCAGAGGAGACTGTGTGAATCAGGCCTTCATGGTTGACTTGGTGCAAAGAAACTACTACTAATGTACACCAATAAGAAGAAGAGACTTGATTGGGCCAAGCAACACGAGCAATGGACATTAGACCGGTGGAAATCTGTTCTTTGGTTGATGAGTCCAAATTGGAGATTTTTGGTTCCAACCACCGTGTCTTTGTGAGATGCAGAGTAGGTGAACGGATGAACGGATGATCTTCGTATATGTGGTTCCCACCGTGAAGCATGGAGGAGGAGGTGTAATGGTGTGTGGGTGCTTTACTGGTGACACTGTCAGTGATTTTTTTAGAATTTAAGGCACACTTAACCAGTATGGCTACCGCATCATTCTGCAGCGATACACCATCCCATCTGGTTTATGCTTAGTGGGACTATCATTTGTTTTTCAACAGGACAATGACCCAACACACCTCCAGGCTGTTTAAGGGCTATTTGACCAAGAAGTAGAGTGATGGAGTGCTGCATCAGATGGCCTGGCCTCCAAAATCACCCGACCTCAACCCAGTTGAGATGATTTGGGATGAGTTGGACCGCAGAGTGAAGGAAAAGCAGCCAACACATGCTCAGCATATGTGGAAACTCCTTCAAGAGTGTTGGAAAACCCTTCCTCATGAAGCTAGTTGAGAGAATGCCAAGAGTGTGCAAAGCTGTCATCAAGGCAAAGGATGGTTACTTAGAAAAAAAACATGTAAACACTTTTTTGGTTACTACATGATTCCATAGTTTTGATGTTTTCACTATTATTCTACAATGTATAAAAATAAAGACAAACCCTTGTATGTGTAGGTGTGTCCTTTTGACTGGATCGCTCTCTCTCTCTCACAGATAGGGATATTACTGGAAACCTTCTATGTTTACCAGTAAACTACCAGAATGTTGGTATCATTCAAAGATTTTATGTAAATTCTCACAAGACATCTAGTGGACCTTTTGAGTACTTCAGATTATCTCAGGTGTCTGAAATAATCTCTGGCCCTCTACGTGGCCGGCCCTCTACGTGGCCGGCCCTCTACGTGGCCGGCCCTCTACGTGGCCGGCCCTCTACGTGGCCAGCCCTCTAACGTGGCCAGCCCTCTAACGTGGCCAGCCCTCTAACGTGGCCAGCCCTCTACGTGGCCAGCCCTCTAACGTGGCCAGCCCTCTAACGTGGCCAGCCCTCTACGTGGCCAGCCCTCTAACGTGGCCAGCCCTCTAACGTGGCCAGCCCTCTACGTGGCCAGTCCTCTAACGTGGCCAGCCCTCTAACGTGGCCAGCCCTCTACGTGGCTTTATCATGTGTAAAACATAAGATGATAAAAAAAAACGTTTTTAAATAGAATGACAAAGCTGTGAAACATTATCCTAAATATAAACCATCAACTTAGTGAATAATATTGGTGTTTAATATTTGCCTAACGACTCAAACTGAATTCTTCCGTTGTTCTATGTTTGCTACATACTTCAGTCTGACATCATTGAAGTTGTTTGTGATGAAGTCAAAATGAGGAGTGTTGTACAAAACTAAGTCATCAGCGATTGGATCATCGTTAACCAATCAGACTCTCAAAACCAATGACACGGTGTGCAGCTCTCCCGGACGGTACTAACAGAAATAACATGAAAATATCCGCTTCAGCTAAGCTTCCCAGAAAAGCAACAAAAACAAGCAAGCATGCAAAAAAAAAAGCCTACGTTAACATATGTAGCTTAAGAAACAAGATTCATGACGTGAATAACTTGCTAGTAACAGATGACTCGTATTTTCTCTGAAACTCACCTAGACCTTTGATGATATAGTGGTAGCAATAGAAGGTTGTAACATCTACAGAAAAGACAAATGCCAGTGGTGTAGGTGTTGTTGTTTATATTCAGAACCACATTCCTGTAAAGCTTAGAGGGGATCTCATGTTAAATACAGTTGAAGTAATATGACTACAGGTTCATCTGCTTCACCTAAAGCCCATTATTGTGGGAAGCTGCTGTAGACCACCAAGTGCTAACAGTCAGTATCTGGATAACGTGTGAAATTCTTCATAATGTATGTGATATCAAAATAGAGGTATATTTTCTGGGTGATTTAAATATTGACTGGCTTCCATCAAGCTGCCCCACTCAAGAAAAAGCTTCAAACTGTAACCAGTTCCTGTAACCTGGATCAGGTTATCACTCAACCTACAAGGGTAGTTACAAACAGCACAGGAATTAAATCATCAACATATATTGATAACATCTTTACTAATGCTGCAGAAATTAGCTTACAGCAGTATCCAAATCCATTGGTTGTAGTGATCACAATATAGCAGCCATATCTTGGAGAACCAAAGTTCCAAACACTGGGCCTAATATAGTGTATAAGAGGTCATACAAGAAGTTTGTAGGGATTCCTATGTTGTTGATGTAAACAATATTTGTTGGTCTGTGGTTTGTAATGAGGAGCAAACAGACATTGCACTTGATACATTTATGACATGGCTTATCCCAGTTACTGATAAGGATGCACCCATTATGTAAATGACTGTAAAAACTGTTAAATCCCTGTGGATTGATGAGAAATTGAAAAATGTTATGGCTGAGAGGGATGAGGCAAAAGGAATGTCAAATAAGTCTGGTTGCACAACCGATTGGCAAACATACTGAAAATTAATAAACCATGTGACGAATCTAAATAAAAAGAGGAAACCATAGTATGAAACAAAGATAAATGAGAAAGAACGATAGTAAAAAGCTTAGGAGCTTTAGGAGCATCTTCAATTACATTTTTTGAAAAAAGGCAAACTCAGCTCCATAATTCAATTTAGCTCCATCCTTCATTGAATCAGATTGTCCATTCATTAGAAAACCCACTGATATTGCCAACTACTTTAATGATTTTTTCATTGGTAAGATTAGCAAATTTAGGTATATATCTGACCAAATTATGAAAGACTAGAATTGTAATTTTGAATTCCGTAAAGTGAGTGTGGAAGGCGTAAAAAAAAAAGTATAGTAGTCTATCAACAATGACAAGCCAACGGGGTCTGACAAATTGGATGGAAAATTACTGAGGATAATAGCAGCCGATATTGCCACTTCTATTTGCCATATCTTCAATTTAAGCCTACTGGAAAGTGTGTGCTGTCAGGCCTGGAGGGAAGCAAAAGTAATTCCGCTACCTAAGAATAGTAAAGCCCCCTTTACTGGCTCAAATAGCCAACCAATCAGCATGTTAACAACCCTTTAGTAAACTTTTGGAAACAATAGTGTTTGACCAGATACAATGCTATTTTACAGTAAACAAATTGACAGAAAACAGACTTTCAGTAAACAGACTTTCAGCATGGTTATATGGAAGGACATTCAACAAGCACAGGACTTACACAAATGACTGATGATTGGCTGAGAGGAATTGATGATAAAAAAAAGATTATGGGGGCTGTTTTCTTAGAATTCAGTGTGACTTTTGACATTATCGATCATAATCTGCTGCTGTAAAAACATATGTGTTATTGCTTTACAACCCCTGTTATATTGTGGATAAAGAGTTATCTGTCTAACAGAACACAGATGGTGTTCTTTAATGGAAGCCACTCCAACATAAGGTAGAATCAGGAATTCCCCAGGGCAGCCGTTTAGGCCCCTTACTTTTTCAATCTTTACTAATGACATGCTACTGGCTTTGACTAGTGTGTCTATGTATGTGTATGGGTCTCAACACTATACGGGTCAGATACTGGATAGTAGACAAGTTCAATATGAGGGTTTCAGCATGAAATATCCTTTATATATTTATTTCATTATGTGAATTTGTGTATTTGTTGTCAATATTTGATGTCAAAATGGTGGCTTTAAATAGCTGGAAGAGTTGCAGAGTTAATTGCAAATAATACCATTGTTGATTTGATGCTTCTTTCATTAATTAGGCTATTTTCACTTGAACCATTTGGTCAATCTACTAGAAACTAAATTTACCTTTTGTCGTGTTGAAGGTCCACCCACCATTTTCTTTTAAAAGAAAATGGTGGGCGGAACTTCAACACTTCAAAAGGTCACTTTAACACCTGGCAAAAGGGATAAAGAAAGTTTTAGCTGTGAAACGAAATAACTGTGAAATTCTGTCTACAGAATGTTCCGGATGTTAAATGTACGTTAAAAAAATACATTTATACTGAACAAAAATAAAACGCAACATGATTTTACAGTTCAATGATTTTACAGTTCATATAAGGTAAATCAGTCAATTAAAATAAATTAGGTCCTAATCTATGGATTTCATATGACTGGCCAGGGGCGCAGCGATGAGTGGAGACACCAGTTTTCCCCCACAAAAGGGATTTATTACAGACTGAAAGATTCATCAGTTTCATCAGCTGTCTGGGTGGCCTGGGTGGCCGTCTCACATGCTGACCAAAATGCACGCGTCCGTCCGCGTGGGCCATCGCACGCAACTTGATTTTGTTCACCCACACCAGAAGCGATCAGGACACACGGGTTGAAATATCAAAACTCTGAACCAATTATATCAATATGGGGACAGGTCAAAAAGCATTCAACATTTATGGGAATTTAGCACGCCAGCTTGCTGTCGCTAGCTAATTTGTCCTGGTATATAAACATTGGGTTGTAATTTTACCTGAAATGCACAAGGTCCTCTACTCTACGACAATTAATCCACAGATTAAACGGTAAACCAGATTTGTTTCTCGTCATCTCTCCTCCTTCCTTCAGGCTTCTTTTTCTTCTTTGGACTTAATATGCCGGTTGGTAACCAACTTTACAGCATTACTACAACCAACCGGAGTGTGGACCTAAGTTCATCTTTCAGTCACCCACATGGGTATAACCAATGAGGAGATGGCACGTCGGTGTATGCTCCTAAAAACCAATGAGGAGATGCAAGAGGCAGGACCAATTTCTATTTTAGTACAGCCATATTCTCTAAAATGATGTTGGAGGCAGCTGGATAAATGAACATTAAATTCTCTGGCAACAGCTCTGGTGGCCATTCCTGCAGTCAGCATGCCAATTGCACTCTCCCTCAAAACTTGAGACATCTGAGGCATTACGTTGTGTGACAAAACTGCACATTTTAGAGGGGCATTTAATTTTCCCCAGCACAAGGTGCACCTGTGCAACGATCATGCTGCTTAATCAGCTTCTTGATATTTCACACCTGTCAGGTGGATGGATTTTCTTTGCAAACGAGAAATGCTCACTAACAGGGAAGTAAAGACATCCGTGCACAACATGAGAGAAATAAGGTTTTTCTAATTATTTACAAAAATATATATTTTATTTCAGCTCATGAAACATGGGACCAAGATTTTACATGTTGCATTTATATTTTTGTTCAGTATATATCAAACACAAACATGAAAGTCATCATTACCCAAATATGTTGCAATACAAATTGAGAGTCTACATAACATGAGCCAGGAGAAACCAATGGTCATTTATCCCTAAAACACTTAATCAGAGTAGTTAGGCCTGAAATGACTGAAAAAGCAGAGATTTTACTAAATCAGTATATATTTGACTGAAACTGCAAAGATTTAACTGAAACAGACGAGATTTTACCAAAAGAGTAGAGATTTGACTGAAGTGTAATCTGGAAAGGCACATAGTTTCCTGCCTTGTGATGACAGAAAAAGAGAGGGGGTCCAATGTAAATAGGTCTATAATCAATCTCCACAATAAACTTCCTGTCCCAGTCCCACTGGGGAGGAGAGAAAATAAACCAGGATCAGAGCAGGCAGCGCTGTCCAGGTAAACGGGCCGGGTCTGAAACGACACCCTATTCCCTATATAGTAGACAACTTTAGACCAGAGCCCTATGGCATCCTATTCCCTATATAGTACACTACTTTAGACCAGAGCCCTATGGCACCCTATTCCCTATATAGTGCACTACTTTAAACCAGAGCCCTATGGCACCCTATTCCCTATATATTTTAGACTACTTTTGAACAAAGTTCTATTGGAGCTCCCTAAGGGCCCTTGGTAGGTTGGTAATCCCAGTGACGCCATTCCCCCAGGCTGTCGACGTCCTCTCTCCTCTCTGCCTAACAATGGAGATGTCTAGAGACCAGGGAGTCTCTCTCCTCTCTGCCTAACAATGGAGATGTCTAGAGACCAGGGAGTCTCTCTCCTCTCTGCCTAACAATGGAGATGTCTAGAGACCAGGGAGTCTCTCTCCTAACAATGGAGATGTCTGTCTCTCTCTCTCCTAACAATGGAGATGTCTAGAGACCAGGGAGTCTCTCTCCTCTCTGCCTAACAATGGAGATGTCTAGAGACCAGGGAGTCTCTCTCCTCTCTGCCTAACAATGGAGATGTCTAGAGACCAGGGAGTCTCTCTCCTCTCTGCCTAACAATGGAGATGTCTAGAGGAGTCTCTCTCCTCTCTAACAATGGAGATGTCTAGAGACCAGGGAGTCTCTCCTCTCTGCCTAACAATGGAGATGTCTAGAGACCAGGAGTCTCTCTCCTCTCTGCCTAACAATGGAGATGTCTAGAGACCAGGGAGTCTCTCTCCTCTCTGCCTAACAATGGAGATGTCTGGAGTCTCTCTCCTCTCTCTCCTCTCTGCCTAACAATGGAGATGTCTAGAGACAAGGAGTCTCTCTCCTCTCTGCCTAACAATGGAGATGTCTAGAGACCAGGGAGTCTCTCTCCTCTCTGCCTAACAATGGAGATGTCTAGAGACCAGGGAGTCTCTCTCCTCTCTGCCTAACAATGGAGATGTCTAGAGACCAGGGAGTCTCTCTCCTCTCTGCCTAACAATGGAGATGTCTAGAGACAAGGGAGTCTCTCTCCTCTCTGCCTAACAATGGAGATGTCTAGAGACCAGGGAGTCTCTCTCCTCTCTGCCTAACAATGGAGATGTCTAGAGACCAGGGAGTCTCTCTCCTCTCTGCCTAACAATGGAGATGTCTAGAGACCAGGGGGGTCTCTCTCCTCTCTGCCTAACAATGGAGATGTCTAGGCCCTGTGTCTGTCTGTCTGTGTCTGTCTGGGGTATGGAGGCATAATACATTTTTGAGAGTGGCCCTGTTTAATTTGGGTGGAAGAAGAAGGGAATACAAACAAATGCAGGCCAGCAGCTCTCCTTAGCATCGTCTTAACTTCACGCTACTGCTTTTTTACATCTATGTAACATTGCAAAAATCAGAAACGTTCTGCCCCAAAATGATGCAGAAAAATGTATCCATGCTTTTGTTACTTCTAGGTTAGACTACTGCAATACTCTACTTTCCGGCTACCCGGATAAAGCACCAAATAAAGTTCAGTTAGTGCTAAAAAACAAACAAATGTGATCATATTACTCCAGTGCTAGCCTCCCTACATTGGCTTCCTGTTAAGGCAATGGCTAATTTCAAGGTTTTACTGATAACCTACAAAGCATTACATGGGCTTGCTCCTACCTATATTTCCGATTTGGTCCTGCCGTACATACCTACACGTACGCTACGGTCACAAGACGCAGGCCTCCTAATTGTCCCTAGAATTTCTAAGCAAACAGCTGGAGGCAGGGCTTTCTCCTATAGAGCTCCATTTTTATGGAATGGTCTGCCTATCCATGTGAGAGACGCAGACTCAGTCTCAACCTTTAAGTCTTTACTGAAGACTCATCTCTTCAGTGGGTCATATGACTGAGTGTAGTCTGTATTATGTAGATTGATGAGGAAAAAATATAATTTAATACATTTTAGAATAAGGCTGTAATGTTGCAAAATCTGGAAAAAGGTCAGGGGTCTGAATACTTTCCGAATACACTGTAATTATAAATATGGCATCAAAATGTTAAATCTGAGAATGAGCTCGCCCGTGGTGGTTAGACAACCCTCAACATTCTGGTCCGTAGCCCTCCGTGGGATCGACTGTGCCACAAAAGAATGCTGAAGTGGCAAAGATGTTATCCACGTTTATAAACACAGGGTCGCTAGTTATTATTTGTGGTCATAAACATTATTTTCAGTTAACTCTATGAGGGGGAGGGTGTTCAATTTATTTGACAGTACAAGAGGGTCATGTGAAAATATTTTTAAAGTTGAGGAGGGGGGTGAATATTTGTATCACACTTTGAGTTGGACCAGCCCCCCCCCAGTAAATTGGACTAGCCCCCCCAGTAAATTGGACCAGCCCCCCCAGTAAATTGGATTAGCCCCCCAGTAAATTTGACCAGCCCCCCAGTAAATTGGACTAGCCCCCAGTAAATTGGACTAGCCCCCCAGTAAATTGGACTAGCCCCCCCAGTAAATTGGATCAGCCCCCAGTAAACTGGATCAGCCCCCCAGTAAATTGGACTAGCCCCCCAGTAAATTGGACCAGCCCCCCCAGTAAATTGGACTAGCCCCCCAGTAAATTGGACCAGCCCCCAGTAAATTGGACCAAGCCCCTCCAGTAAATTGGACCAGCCCCTCCAGTAAATTGGACCAGCCCCTCCAGTAAATTGGACCAGCCCCCCAGTAAATTGGACAAGCCCCCAGTAAATTGGACCAGCCCCTCCAGTAAACAGGACAAGCCCCCAGTAAATTGGACAAGCCCCTCCAGTAAATTGGACTAGCCCCCAGTAAATTGGACAAGCCCCCAGTAAATTGGACAAGCCCCTCCAGTAAATTGGACCAGCCCCCAGTAAATTGGACCAGCCCCCCAGTAAATTGGACTAGCCCCCCAGTAAATTGGACCAGCCCCTCCAAGTAATTTTCGAGCTGTCCAGTATTGAGATTTTAAAAAATTAAAAAATAAACGCATAAAGATGATCATATAACTAAGGAAAGTGTTTTGTTCATAATAACACATTTTTTAATTATATTTTGTAAATGTATTTATTCAACCTTTATTTAACTAGGCAAGTCAGTTAAGAACAAATTCTTATTTACAATGACGACCTACCCCGGCAAAACCCTAACCCGGACGACGCTGGGCCAATCACGGCCGGTTCTGATACAGCCTGGAATCTAACCAGGGGCTGCAGTGACGCCTCTAGCACAGCCTTAGACCGCTGTGCCACTCGGAAGCAACATTATCTTTGACAATCAAATAAAGTTATAATTATTATTATTCAATACGCATGTTCAACATTTTTCTTGAAAACATGTATTTTTGTTGACGTCACACTCTCTCTCTAAAGCTGTAGCTAGCACCTTGCAAATGACAACAGTAGGATTACAATGTGTTGATAGGCTACATTAAAGGGAACATATCTATTTGTATGAGTTATTACGGTAATATGAACATGTCTATGTATTATAAACACTTTTGTGGTTATATGCGGACAACATTTTACCCCAATTCTCCTGGATATCCTCATCCATAAGATCTGACCTAACTGTACAGAAATGTCTGAATCATGCAGCCAAAAAGTAATTCCATTGCTGAGATAAAATGCATTTCCTTTGTATTTCCCCCCAATATTTAACCAAAAATCACATCGTTTTATATAGAAATATCCACTTCTTCACCTCTGTAGGTGCCTATATACGAGCGATGGTTCTGTCAATCTAAGAGTCGCCGCCAGTTACTATTTCATCAAATAGGCTAGAGCAGCCTAGCACACTCACCTGCTGTGCGCTCCTGAAACATTACACCTCGTAAAATCCCCGCACAACAGAATCAATGCGTCTTTCCTAAAGCCTCTCTGTCTGAGGCGCTACTAAAACTTCCCCAAAATTGTGATTTTTGTCGGACGTCCGCCTCTCGGCTCACACTCCGGGCACGAATATCCTCCTCCTCTTCTCACGTGACTCAGTGGGCAACTTGTGATTGGTTGGTCTATGCGACTTGTGAAGAAGAGGTTTGGGTCCCATCCCCTCCCTAACATCAGGTGTCTTATGTTTTGTTGTGTCGTGACTCAATTGGTCTCGTCTAACTGGTGAGTCATTAAGTGTCTAATTAAACTGAACAATATGGATGGAGGGTGAAAGAGGCATAGTTGAATTTCCCCCACAACAAAAACCTGAATGTAGCCTATATAACCTACACTCGAATAGCCCAGGATTTCCCAAACACGGTCCTGGGGCAACCCCTGGGTGTACATTTTGGTTTTTGCCCTAGCACTACACAGCTCATTCAAATATCCAACTCATCATCAAGCTTTGATTATTTGAAGGGGGTCTGGACCGAGTATGGGAGACCCTGATGCAGACCTATATGGTGAAGGATTCAGAAATAAAAAAACATCTGGTATATAACTATATATTTCAAATGTATTATGCAAAAGTATTTGTTTTATTCAGTTACATGGTGCAGGGCTACAATAATTACAATTAGTGTTGTATGAATTGGCTACATTAAAAAATAAAAATAACTTTTATTGGTGTGGTAGATCTGATCTCAATGCTTTAGGTCTAATGCCCATTTCATTCAGCTAAAAGAAGAAGAATTGGAGAAGAAGCCACAATTTATTTATTTATTTATATTATTATTATGTTTTCTTCTTGGGCCTCTATAACTTTATCTATTGTTTTTATTTTTGTTGTTGTGTGATTTGGATTAATCCCCTCTACCACACGGAACCCCACTAATCTACTGACGGAACGCAAGAGGTGGCTAATAACAGACCTCCATCCTATGCTAGCTTGCTACCGATGGCCTGGCTAGCTGTCTAAATCGCCGTGACCCCCAACCAACCTCTCCACTCACCGGACCCTTTGGATCACTCGACTAAGCATGCCTCTCCTTAATGTCAATATGCCTTGTCCATTGCTGTTCTGGTTAGTGTTTATTGGCTTATTTCACTGTAGAGCCTCTAGTCCTGCTCACTATACCTTATCCAACCTATTAGTTCCACCACCCACACATGCAATGACATCTCCTGGTTTCAATTATGTTTCTAGAGACAATATCTCTTTCTTCATCACTCAATACCTAGGTTTACCTCCACTGTATTCACATCCTACCATACCTTTGTCTGTACATTATACCTTGATGCTATTTTATCGCCCCCAGAAACCTCCTTTTACTCTCTGTTCCAGACGTTCTAGACGACCAATTCTTATTGCTTTTAGCCGCACCCTTATTCTTCTCCTCCTATGTTCCTCTGGCGATGTAGAGGTGAATCCAGGCCCTGCAGTGCCTAGCTCCACTCCTATTCCCCAGGCGCTCTCTTTTGACGACTTCTGTAACCGTAATAGCCTTGGTTTCATGCATGTTAACATTAGAAGCCTCTCCCCTAAGTTTGTTCTATTCACTGCTTTAGCACACTCTGCCAACCCGGATGTTCTAGCTGTGTCTGAATCCTGGCTTAGGAAGACCACCAAAAATTCTGAAATTTTAATTCCAAACTACAACATTTTCAGACAAGATAGAACTGCCAAAGGGGGCGGTGTTGCTATCTACTGCAAAGATAGCCTGCAGAGTTCTGTCCTACTATCCAGGTCTGTACCCAAACAATTTGAACTTCTACTTTTAAAAATCCACCTCTCTAAAAACAAGTCTCTCACTGTTGCCGCCTGCTATAGACCACCCTCTGCCCCCAGCTGTGCTCTGGACACCATATGTGAACTGATGGCCCCCCATCTATCTTCAGAGCTCGTGCTGCTAGGCGACCTAAACTGGAACATGCTTAACACCCCAGCCATCCTACAATCTAACCTTGATGCCCCCATCTCACACAAATTATCAATGAACCTACCAGGTACTTCCCCAAAGCCTTAAACACGGGCACCCTCATAGATATCATCCTAACCAACTTGCCCTCTAAATACACCTCTGCTGTCTTCAACCAAGATCTCAGCGATCACTGCCTCATTGCCTGCATCCGTAATGGGTCAGCGGTCAAACGACCTCCACTCATCACTGTAAAACGCTCCCTGAAACACTTCAGCGAGCAAGCCTTTCTAATCGACCTGGCCGGGGTATCCTGGAAGGATATTAATCTCATCCAGTCAGTAGAGGATGCCTGGATATTTTTTTTAAATGCCTTCCTAACCATCTTAAATAAACATGCCCCATTCAAGAAATTTAGAACCAGGAACAGATATAGCCCTTGGTTCTCCCCACACCTGACTGCCCTTAACCAACACAAAAACATCCTATAGCATCGAACAGCCCCCGTGATATGCAGCTGTTCAGGGAAGCTAGAAACCATTATACACAGGCAGTTAGAAAAGCCAAGGCTAGCTTTTTCAAGCAGAAATTTGCTTCCTGCAACACTAACTCAAAAAAGTTCTGGGACACTGTAAAGTCCATGGAGAATAAGAACACCTCCTTCCAGCTGCCCACTGCACTGAAGATAGGAAACACTGTCACCACTGATAAATCCACCATAATTGAGAATTTCAATAAGCATTTTTCTACGGCTGGCCATGCTTTCCACCTGGCTACTCCTACCCCGGTCAACAGCACTGCACCCCCAACAGCAACTCGCCCAAGCCTTCCCCATTTCTCCTTCTCCCAAATCCGTTCAGCTGATGTTCTGAAAGAGCTGCAAAATCTGGACCCCTACAAATCAGCCGGGCTAGACAATCTGGACCCTTTCTTTCTAAAATGATCTGCCGAAATTGTTGCCACCCCTATTACTAGCCTGTTCAACCTCTCTTTCGTGTCGTCTGAGATTCCCAAAGATTGGAAAGCAGCTGCGGTCATCCCCCTCTTCAAAGGGGGGGACTCTCTTGACCCATATCTATCCTACCATGCCTTTCTAAGGTCTTCGAAAGCCAAGTCAACAAACAGATAACCGACCATTTCGAATCTCACCATACCTTCTCTGCTATGCAATCTGGTTTCAGAGCTGGTCATGGGTGCACCTCAGCCACGCTCAAGGTCCTAAACGATATCTTAAACGCCATCGATAAGAAACATTACTGTGCAGCCGTATTCATTGATCTGGCCAAGGCTTTCGACTCTGTCAATCACCACATCCTCATCGGCAGACTCGACAGCCTTGGTTTCTCAAATGATTGCCTCGCCTGGTTCACCAACTACTTCTCTGATAGAGTTCAGTGTCAAATCGGAGGGTCTGCTGTCCGGACCTCTGGCAGTCTCTATGGGGGGTGCCACCGGGTTCAATTCTTGGACCGACTCTCTTCTCTGTATACATCAATGAGGTCGCTCTTGCTGCTGGTGAGTCTCTGATCCACCTCTACGCAGACGACACCATTCTGTATACTTCTGGCCCTTCTTTGGACACTGTGTTAACAACCCTCCAGGCAAGCTTCAATGACATACAACTCTCCTTCCGTGGCCTCCAATTGCTCTTAAATACAAGTAAAACTAAATGCATGCTCTTCAACCGATCGCTACCTGCACCTACCCACCTGTCCAACATCACTACTCTGGAAGGCCAGAGCCTAAGTAGTTGTAGTTGTCCACGTATTCTAAGTCAGAACTTAGAATACGTGGACAACTACAAATACTTAGGTGTCTGGTTAGACTGTAAACTCTCCTTCCAGACCCATATCAAACATCTCCAATCCAAAGTTAAATCTAGAATTGGCTTCCTATTTCGCAACAAAGCATCCTTCACTCATGCTGCCAAACATACCCTTGTAAAACTGACCATCCTACCAATCCTCGACTTTGGCGATGTCATTTACAAAATAGCCTCCAATACCCTACACAACAAATTGGATGCAGTCTATCACAGTGCAATCCGTTTTGTCACCAAAGCCCCATATACTACCCACCATTGCGACCTGTACGCTCTCGTTGGCTGGCCCTCGCTTCATACTCGTCGCCAAACCCACTGGCTCCATGTCATCTACAAGACCCTGCTAGGTAAAGTCCCCCCTTAGCTCGCTGGTCACCATAGCATCTTCCACCTGTAGCACACGCTCCAGCAGGTATATCTCTCTAGTCACCCCCAAAACCAATTCTTTCTTTGGCCGCCTCTCCTTCCAGTTCTCTGCTGCCAATGACTGGAACGAACTACAAAAATCTCTGAAACTGGAAACACTTATCTCCCTCACTAGCTTTAAGCACCAACTGTCAGAGCAGCTCACAGATTACTGCACCTATACATAGCCCACCTATAATTTAGCCCAAACAACTACCTCTTTCCCAACTGTATTTTATTTATTTATTTTTCTCCTTTGCACCCCATTATTTCTATCTCTACTTTGCACATTCTTCCATTGTAAATCTACCATTCCAGTGTTTTACTTGCTATGTTGTATTTACTTTGCCACCATGGCCTTTTTTGCCTTTACCTCCCTTCTCACCTCATTTGCTCACATCGTATATAGACTTGTTTATACTGTATTATTGACTGTATGTTTGTTTTACTCCATGTGTAACTCTGTGTCGTTGTATCTGTCGAACTGCTTTGCTTTATCTTGGCCAGGTCGCAATTGTAAATGAGAACTTGTTCTCAACTTGCCTACCTGGTTAAATAAAGGTGTTCTCAACTTGCCTACCTGGTTAAATAAAGGTGTTCTCAACTTGCCTACCTGGTTAAATAAAGGTGAAATAAAAAAATAAAAAATGTACTGTATAACAGCATGGTCTTGGTCTAGCCAGCATTGGCTGAGAATGACACCTAGTGAGCAGAATAAAACGGTTGAAATATTGGTTGTTTTTCCTGGTCCATAGTAGCCTTTTAATCCACCAGGTGGCAGACGTGTGCTGACAACACTGCACTCATAAAAATGGCTGTTTAAAAAAAAAATGTATTTGTTTATTTATTTAACTAGGCAAGTCAGTTAAGAACAAATTCTTATTTACAATGATAGCCTACTGTGTAGAGAGGATCAACACTAATGTATCATGGGTAAATTGTGACTGGCTGATCTACAAATAAGAATGAGCAGTTATTTATGATGCAAGGTTCTTTGTAGATCTGTCAGTCGGCTGTAGGCCTATGTGACATGTGTGTTGAAGAGCGCCCATCACCTCAGACAGTTCACTCCTTTTTTTAAACGGAACAACAAAAGCATGAGGGCGCGTTGGAGCGGATCACTTTTGTCAAGTCGGTGACCATCATTGATCACCGCTTGTCAGTGTGTTGCATTATGGGGATTTATATTTGGAAGAAAAAAAAATGTCCAACATATCGATTGCATGAACTTTGCAACAACCGTGTGATTAAAGGTCATGAGGTTTTGCCTGTAGTCGGCTGGCTTGCATTCATTTGTCACATGTATTATAAGTTAGGATTTTCCAAAATGTTATGAATTTGCAAAACGTATATATGTTACGAATTCTAGCTAGCTCGTTAACATTAGCTGGGTTAGGGATTAGGTTAGGGTTAAATTAAGGAGTTAGGTTAAAGGGTTATGGTTAAGGGTATTTTCCTAATGTCTATTTGTAATGTTGAAGGGTAGGCCTATTACTGTATGTACAGTTCTGGCCAGTAATATAACTATTTAGAAATATTAATTAAAATACCCGTGTATGTTCATTTTGGACTGTTCATGTTGTTCGTGAACGCCAAACTCCACTCAGACCCCTCAAAGGAGCCCCGAAGCGAACTGAACTGAAACCGTCTCCAGAGGTGGTCTGAGTTCGTTTTGCTTGAATTCAGCGGTCCAATTTCCTTTTTTAGGGCAATGTGACGGGTTTACCCACTAGTAATTATCAGTCGGAAGGACGTTCAAGTTTTTCCCAGTCATATGTGGTAAATTCCCACTTGGTTACGAACGTAGCATTACATGTGCCCCCAGAGCTCTCTTTAACGAAGTAAGCTGTGTGAATTGTTCAGTTAGTTAGGAGCCCATTGTACCGTCAGTTATTGGCTATTTAGATTATTGTTTTTAAAGTCTAAATCAACTGTGTAGTGGTGTTAGGGCAAAAAATCAAAACGTGCAGCATTACACAGCGGATTCAAATAACAAATAATTATCAAGCTTTGATGATTTGATTCAGTGTAACGGATGTGAAACGGCTAGTTTAGTTAGCGGTGCGCGCTAAATAGCGTTTCAATCGGTTACGTCACTTGCTCTGAGACCTTGAAGTAGTAGTTCCCTTTGCGCTGCAAGGGCCGCGGCTTTTGTGGAGCGATGGGTAATGATGCTTCGAGGGTGACTGTTGTTGATGTGTGCAGAGGGTCCCTGGTTCGCGCCCGGGTATGGGCGAGGGGGACGGTCTAAAGTTACACTGTTACATCAGCTGTGTATTTCTAGGGCAAAACGTGCGGGGCTCCAGGACCGAGTTTGTTTACATATCCTAATAATTAGAAAAATTGCTCAGAAAACCAGGTGTTTTAATCAGCATATGCTTACTTCGATTTTTGACTTTACACCGATTAAGATACGGTGTTTAAATGACTATTTCCATACGCTGATTCCATAGGCATAAATCACTTTAATATTTAATCATATTTTAATTATTTGTGTTCATGTAAACGTACTCACTAAAGCATACTTACTTCTATTGCTACTTGCAGTATCAGTTCGAGTCGCCGATGGAGCGCAAACCAAATCTTTGAAATGTGGACTCACATTTAATTGCGGTATTCTGGTTGGGAAGAAAAATGCAATCATCACCTTCAATTAAGATTAGGGTCTCAAATCCATCCAACCCTCATTTGCAGTATTTAGGTATTTTTCTTCCAAAGATCAAATGAACTCACAGATTGGTATTGGGTAGCCTACTGAATGTCAGAGTCACTGAGGCTTTTAAAAAAAATCCTTATTTAACCCTTTCATCTACACGGAATAAAGTGGATTTATTAACAAGTGACATCAATAAGGGATAATAGTTTTTACCTGGTCAGTCTGTCATGGAAAGAGCATGTGTTCCTAATGTTTTGTACACTCAGTTTATATAGGCACATTCCACTAACCAAAACCATTGTCAAATAAACCGTACAGTCACATTCCACTAACCAAAACCATTGTCACATAAACCGTACAGTCACCTGCTTTTACAGTCATCTTTGAGGTGGGACCACACACCAGCACATCGACAAGTGAGTGTATTGCATACCGAACCCCGCCCTTGAGATAACGTAGCGGCATCACGATTTCAATGGTAGAGTTGAACCACTTGGTGCAAAATAACTAGATTTTACTACTGAAAGACCAAAATCACTATTGCAACGAGCTGTCAAAATGAAGACGAGACTTGACGTGTTTCACTATAACTAAGCGTAAAAATGTATGGTTTACGATAAATAAAAAAAATGTTTCTCCATGAAAAGTGGCTCTTTCATTCTCCAAACGGTAGGCTGGAGAGACCAATACCCAACCTATTCAGAAAAAAAATGTTTTCTGTAGATGATATTCGGCGATATGATATCATGCCATTGTTTATTTCCATGTCCTTGCTGTAACCGAGCCTAGATAAAAGCTGCACTCATACTTGCAATTACACAGCTTTTTCATTTTAATATCATCATGTCATATAATTATCCATGGGCTTTAGAATAGCCGGGATAAACGGATTATTCTGAGGTGTTCTGATTTTTCTAAGCCATAGCATGGTCAGTTATTTGAACCATTTCCTTCGACCCTACTGACCTATGCTCTCACTCGTCCGCGGTGACGGACTACTCTCATTTGTTCCCTGCCCACTACCCAGCATGCCAGTCGGTGCGCACTGATCCACTGATACTGTCGGTAATATGGCGGCCGTCAGTAAGTACCTGACAGCTAAAAACTCTTCGATAGCTGGCGGAGTCCTACTCGTTTTATACATCCTGAAGCAAAGAAGAAGAAGAGGAGGCAAGTCAAGCGGGTATGTTGCTGGGGGAAAAAAGTATAATCGAATCTCTGTTGTACTTTAATTGTGCGTAGCTAGACTGCCCATGCAGCGGGTTATTGTGTCACAGAACTTGTGGCCAGCAAGCTAAGAAACGTTTGCCCACTTGACGGGTGTAAAGTCTGAAAGTCAGAGAGATGTTGTAGTTGTATAATATCGCAGGTCTCTATAAGACAAAGGAGTTGATGGCTGTGCATATCGCATGTTGTAACATTAAGTTTGTGTTCTTATATCTCTGTCAATGTAAATCTCCATTCTCATTAGCAAACAATAGAGGTCTTTATACCCCGGTGCAGCTGGAATAGTCGCATGATGTGTATAAACCTTGATTTGCTAATGTTTTTTTTCCCCATTTTAATGAGGCATTGACGCCACCGGCAGCCATAGTGGTACTCCTCGGAAGGAGTGGTCCTTCCAATCAAATCTATCTATAAAGCCCTTTCATCAGCTGATGTCTCAAAGTGCTGTACAGAAACCCAGCCTAAAATCCCAAACAGCAAGCAATGCAGGTGCAGAAGCACGGTGGCTAGGAAAAACTCCCTAGAAAGGCCAGAACCTAGGAAGAAACTTAGCTAGCTTTGTCTTACATCCGAATTAGACGTTCATCCATCTTTCTCATGTCAAAGTGTTTAAGGGTAAGTTTAGACATGAACTCTGAAATCGTACAGGTAGGCATTAACTCTGAAATCGTACAGGTAGGCATTAACTCTGAATGATTAAGGTTTGGGATAGGATTAAAACAGAAATCTCAAAAACCACTTTCTGTCGCTGGATTCGACCTTGCAATCTTTGGAGTCAGAGGCTGATGCTTACTGCCATCCCCATATCGAATACTGTCTTGTATGTCAGGTGACCTGGCTGGTCCTCGATTGGGGAAAAAAAATGGACTTATACAGTATTTCAATAAAATTATTTTAGGACAAAATCATGTGCTTTGAAGTATGCCTTTGTTGTCGTGGGGATGGTAACACAGTACTTCAACAAATGTTTTTGTCTTTCTATTTTTAATGTTCAGTTCACATAATATAACTTAAGTATGTAATAAGATGTCAGTAATATAATATACTTTTCAAAAATGAATATAGATGTTGATAAATGCATTTCTATAACTTTCAGAATCTTTTTTTTAATTTTTTAGAAACTGCGGGAGGAGTACCAAAATGGCTGTGCGGTGGTTTCAATACCGCCCCCCCCCCCCCCCCCCAGTCAGTGTCATCTAGGGTTAAAATCTCGATAGTTCATTGGCTAATCAGGGCTAATATTTCAACAATGTAACAGAAGTCACTGTTGCTTATTAGCAGCTTGCTGTCCTTTGATGTAATTTTTGAAAATGTTCTTAGACAGTTAAAAATTGCACATTCGTTAGAAGTTCAATTCTGTGTCAAGACTCAAGTGATCTCTCTTTTTTTTTTTTTTACATTCAACCTTCACACCATTACACTCGATTTACGATGATGAAACTAAATCAATTTGACCCTTGGTATATTGTGTTCATTGCATGATGTTGCACGTGTCTAGTTGGAACGGTTGTATCTGACTATGTGCCGTTTACATCGTTTACAGCAAAAAAGGACGCTCAGAACTGGTGGTGAGCAATGAAGTAAGTACACAAGCACGCGTGCATCCAACAAATGTATGAAACTCTCAACTACATGCCACATTTGTCCCCTGACACCTGCATTTGGCTCTGTCATTTGTGAAGGACAAAGCAGCCAAGAAAGACCGTGCTGCGGTGGACTATGTCTTCTTCCTCAGAATCAGTAAGATCATCCGGATCATGGTGCCTCGCTGGTTCTGCAAAGAGGTGGGCCTTGTTGTTGTTGTTGTTACAGACCAATATGGTCACATATTGAGCAAAAAAAAACAAGCTCAGAGGAGTTCCCAGTGGCATTTTATAAGTCTGTTATTATGTCATGTGAATAATATTAATTAAAGGGGATGTTCCACTATTTTTTGTTACATGTGGCCTTATTTTTATTATGTGGTTGTAGCAGAATTGGTTGTCACGTTTTGCTGAGTCATCACTTGTGATTGGCTACAATGCATTATGACAAGTTCTCCACGACACTCCTATTACATCAGAATCTCATTCTGGATGTCTCTGCACAAAATGTTAGACTTTTATTTTTCTTATTCACTGTGCCATAAATTCATGTTTGAATGATGCTGTTTACAAAAAAAATGGATTCATGAGACAGAGGATTTATTTTATTTTTTCAAGAATTGAGTGCAGAGACATACAGAATGAGATTCTGATGGAATTTGAGTTGGTTTGGAGTGTTTTTGGAGAGCTTTACAACCTGCTTAGACACATTTTCATAATCCATTGTAGTCAATGGCAAGTGAGGACTCTGTAACGAAACAATATATATATAATAGTGGTTTGGGGATCAACTACATGCACAGAAAGAGTGAAAATAAGGCCACTTGTAAAAATGGATGAACTTCCACGGTAAGTAGAAGTTCTAGGCCGATAAGTTGTGTTCTGTAGCACCACGTGATAAGCATTAAACCTTGGAAGTAATTCGTCTCTGTGGTAATCGGCCTTGTCTTGTACAGATAGATCTGTGCTCCTTCATTGCGTCACTTTTACGGCCACAACTTATCTCTTCCTCTGTGCACGTTTGTCTCAACAGACATTTTAGTTCATTAAGTGTGGTCATTGACAATTTGCAAACGTTTTATAGTCTTGTGTGTTGTATAAAATAAATAAAAAACACCCACAGAGCCCAAACAGACCTGTCATACTGATCAGTTTGTTTGATAAGTCAAGGTCACGATGATATGAAGTCTGTTGGGTGTATCAGAGTTCATCCTCTACTGAATGAACTCTAAAATTACTAGTTGTTAGATAAGGACAGGACTATTCTACCAGTCGTGTTGTTAGATGAGGACAGGTCTATTCTACAGGTCATGTTAGTTAAGGACAGGTCTATTCTACCAGTCATGTTGTTGGATGAGGACAGGTCTATTCTTCCAGTCAGTTAGATAAGGACAGGTCTATTCTTCCAGTTAGTTAGATAAGGACAGGTCTATTCTTCCAGTCAGTTAGATGAGGACAGGTCTATTCTTCCAGTCAGGTAGATGAGGACAGGTCTATTCTACCAGTCAGGTAGATGAGGACAGGTCTATTCTACATTTGAACTGCCATGTATTAGTCATTCATCTAGTTTGCTCATATTATTTCCAATACAAACATGACATTGATTTGCTTAAAGAACTGTCCATTGCATTGTTTAATATGTGTATTTAATCACCTGATGGATTTGCTCATCTGGTCTGTTCCCTTCCACTTCTTTATTCCCTCCGTTGTCATCACAGACAGGATACCTTGTTCTCATAGCTGCCATGTTGGTGACCAGGACATATTGTGACGTCTGGATGATCCAGAATGGAACCATGATTGAAAGGTGAGAATCACTGAGATAGAATTAGAACGCTTTTATTCTATGGTTAGAACCCTGACTTGCCATGTGACCTGTGATTCTTCACTATAGCTAGATGACCAATGACTTTTGGTGGATGTGATTGTGTTGTTGGGGGGTTAAAATATGGTGGTCTGGTCCCCCCATGCACAGATTCAGCCTGATACTGGACTAAGACGCATGTTCAATGGAGATAATTATTTTAAAGTGTGCTTTTTAGTCCAGGATGAGGCTTTATTCCAGGTCTGGGAAACCAGCCCCGGATCATATTAACTGAATTCCTGCGCATGAAAATACATGCCTTTCAATCTCCCACAGTGGTATCATTAGCAGAGATATCAATGTACTACATGATTCTATATGTGTTATTTCATAGTTTTGATGTCTTCACTATTATTCTACAGTGTAGAAAACAGTAAAAAATAAAGAGAAACCCTGGAACGAGTCGGTTTGTCTAAACTTTAGACTGGTACTGTATGTGCTTGAGTTTAACGGGGTTTTTCCCCCATGACCATCATGGCAGAGGAGTTGGCTGAAGCATAAACAGATCTTACTGAGGCTAGAACCTAGGCACTACCGTTACAGATGAAATCCATTCAGCTGCCAATGTCTTGCCTAGCTGTGTGTCCCATGTCACTGACCCCGTTGGTTCGTTCTTGTGCATGTTTTGGGTCTGCAGCGCAATTATCGGTCGTTCCAACACCGATTTCAAGAACTACTTGTTCAACTTTTGCAAAGTCATGCCACTTGTAAGTGTGTTTTTTTTTTTTTTTGTTATTTCATTGCATCCAACAATTGACTCGGTTTTTCTAGATGTCTGTGGATTTGATTTGCCTCTGATATATAAATGTCATGTTACAGTAGTTGGTTAGTTTCACAACGCCGACTCCAGTCTACTTTCTTATTCTGTTTTAAAATCTCAGGTCGTCTGATATTATTATTATTAGCATAATAATATTGACTGTATATTATTCGTATCCTCTCTTAATACTGTAACTCATCACTTCCTAATATCATTTATATTTGATATATAATTAATCAATAACCAGATAATAGGATCGATCATACATTGCCTGGAAAACTGGAGAATATTCTGTTTGTTATATGTACGTTTTTACAGAATGTATCTCATCCTCTAGACAATTGGTGTTTAATTTTCTCTGCATGCTTTGTATTCAACTGTCTCTTTGCCTGTGGCTTGAACAAATCCAGATTTAATCTGTGTTTGGACAGTGTACTAAGGTTGTGTTTTGATGAAGAGCTGATGTTAAAGTGTATGTTTTGTTGACTGACAGATTGCATTGGTGAATAACTTCTTGAAGCTGGGTCTGAATGAGCTGAAGCTGAGGTTCAGAGTGAGGCTAACCAAACACCTCTACGACGAGTACCTCAAGTAAGCACTGTCTACCGCGCTGTCTGTCTACCGCGCTGTCTGTCTACCCTACTGTCTACCACGCCGTCTGTCTACCGCGCCGTCTACTGTCTGTATACCCTACTGTCTACCACGCCGTCTGTCTACCGCGCCGTCTGTCTACCGCGCCGTCTACTGTCTGTATACCCTACTGTCTACCACGCCGTCTGTCTACCGCGCCGTCTACTGTCTGTATACCCTACTGCCTACCACGCCGTCTACTGTCTGTATACCCTACTGTCTACCACGCCGTCTGTCTACCGCGCCGTCTACTGTCTGTATACCCTACTGTCTACCACGCCGTCTACTGTCTGTATACCCTACTGTCTACCGCGCTGTCTACTGTCTACCGCGCTGTCTACCGCACTGTCTACTGTCTGTATACCCTACTGTCTACCGCACTGTCTACTGTCTGTATACCCTACTGTCTACCACGCCGTCTGTCTGTATACCCTACTGTCTACCGCACTGTCTACAGCACTGTCTACCGCGCGGTCTACTGTCTACCGCGCTGTCTACTGCCTGTAAATCCTACTGTCTACCCTGCTGTCTGTCTACCCTGCTGTCTGTCTACCCTGCTGTCTGTCTACCCTGCTGTCTGTCTACCCTACTGTCTGTCTACCCTACTGTCTGTCTACCCTACTGTCTGTCTACCCTACTGTCTGTCTACTGTCTACCGCACTTGTCTACCGTGCTGTCTACTGTCTGTATACCCTACTGTCTACCGCGCTGTCTACTGTCTGTATACCCTACTGTCTACCGCGCTGTCTACTGTCTGTATACCCTACTGTCTACCGCACTGTCTACTGTCTGTATACCCTACTGTCTACCGCACTGTCTACTGTCTACCGCGCTGTCTACTGTCTACCGCGCTGTCTACTGTCTGTATACCCTACTGTCTACAGCGCTGTCTGTCTATGGCACTATCTTCTGTCTACTGTCTCTTCTCATAACCTTACATTCCCATAGTCAGTCTGTCTGTAATTGAACTCACTCAAAATGTGTGTCATCCCCAGAGGATACACGTACTACAAAATGGGCAACCTGGATAACCGTATCGCTAACGCTGACCAGCTGCTGACTCAGGATGTAGAGAGGTTCTGTAACAGCGTGGTGGACCTCTACTCCAACCTCAGCAAGGTACTGTAGTCTACACACCTAAACTATCATGCTGACTACTGTTTGTTTAAGACCGAAGTATACATTCTTGTCTATATCTTCTCGTGTGTGTGTGGTTCCAAGGTGTATGTTTAGGAATTTGTATGGTTGTTGTAGTACACCTTAGTCTATCATTAACTTGTTGTGTAAATCGTGATATTGCTGAAAGCTGTTATTTGTATTTATTATTGATCCCCATTGGTTCCTGCCACGGAAGCCACTACTCTTCCTGGGGTCCAGCAAAAATGAAGGCAGTTTATACAATTTGACAATACATTGACAGATTTCGCAACACACTGTGTGCCCTCGGGCCCCCTACTCCACCAGGGAGATCTACATGTTAACACTACTGCATATCCCCTTTAGCCTCTCTTGGACATTGGACTGTACATCTTCAAGCTGACGTCTGCCATCGGTGCCCAGGTGAATACGAATTCAGATTCCAGAAGCAACCAATAGATTCCATTCAGGTTTTTTAGAACGTACTGAAATATATTCTGTATGTGATGTCACCGTCAGGGCCCAGCGAGTATGATGACCTACCTGCTGGTCTCAGGCCTGTTCCTGACCAGACTACGACGGCCCATCGGTAAGATGACGGTGACAGAGCAGCGCTACGAGGGAGAGTACCGATATGTCAACTCGCGACTCATCACCAACAGGTGTGAAGGCCTGGATCTGAGTACATCATGGGTTGTCAATAGAGTGCTTTTATGGCCAGAAAAAAAAAAAAAAAATGTTTTAGTTGAAACTTGTTAAATCACCCCTGTCGTGGTGTTTAAAAAAAAAAAAAGAGAACTAAATAATGTTTAACGTGTTTTGTCTTAGTGAGGAGATTGCCTTCTACAACGGGAACATGAGAGAGAAACAGACGATTCACTCGACATTTAAGAAACTGGTGAGTTACCGTTAGTCCTGTGTGCCAGTCCGAGGTACATTAAAGATCTGTCTTCACTTCTGTCTAAACGGACAAACTGCTGATTTGTGAGTTTAAAAGTGTTTTGATAATAATGCCGTGATACAGAGAGCCTGGCCAGAGAGCGTATCACTGATGCCTTCTGTCTTCACAGGTCGACCATTTGCACAAGTTTATCTTCTTCCGTTTCTCCATGGGCTTCGTGGACAGCCTGATCGCAAAGTGTAAGATCTGATGTTTTAAACCCTACATATTAATATGGTGACATGGCCAGAGAGAGAGCTGTATATGGTGATATCGTCAGTGACATGGCCAGAGAGAGAGCTGTATATGGTGATATCGTCAGTGACATGGCCAGAGAGAGAGCTGTATATGAGCTGTATATGGTGATATCGTCAGTTACATGGCCAGAGAGAGGTGATATCGTCAGTGACATGGCCAGCTGTATATGGTGATATCGTCAGTTACATGGCCAGAGAGAGCTGTATGGTGATATCGTCAGTTACATGGCCAGAGAGACATGGTGATATCGAGAGAGAGCTGTAAATGGTGATATCGTCAGTGACATGGCCAGAGAGAGAGCTGTATATGGTGATATCGTCAGTGACATGGCCAGAGAGAGAGCTGTAAATGGTGATATCGTCAGTGACATGGCCAGAGAGAGAGCTGTATATGGTGATATCGTCAGTTACATGGCCAGAGAGCGAGCTGTATATGGTGATATCGTCAGTTACATGGCCAGAGAGAGAGCTGTATATGGTGATATCGTCAGTTACATGGCCAGAGAGAGAGCTGTATATGGTGATATCGTCAGTGACATGGCCAGAGAGAGAGCTGTATATGGTGATATCGTCAGTTACATGGCCAGAGAGAGAGCTGTATGGTGAATCGTCAGTTACATGGTGCCAGTTACAGAGAGAGCTGTATATGGTGATATCGTCAGTTACATGGCCAGAGAGAGCTGTATATGGTGATATCGTCAGTTACATGGCCAGATGAGCTGTATATGGTGATATCGTCAGTGACATAGCCTGTATATGGTGATAGTCAGATGGCCAGAGCTGTATATGGTGATATCGTCAGTTACATGGCCAGAGAGAGAGCTGTATATGGTGATATCGTCAGTTACATGGCCAGAGAGCTGTATATGGTGAGCGTGTAGCTGTATGGTGATATCGTCAGTGAGCATGATATCGTCAGTGACATGGCCAGAGAGCTGTATATGGTGATATCGTCAGTTACATGGTGCCAGAGAGAGAGCTGTATATGGTGAGCTGTAAATGGTGATATCGTCAGTGACATGGCCAGAGAGATAGAGCTGTATATGGTGATATCGTCAGTTACATGAGCATGGGCCAGAGAGAGAGCTGTATATGGTGATATCGTCAGTTACATGGCCAGAGAGAGAGCTGTATATGGTGATATCGTCAGTTACATGGCCAGAGAGAGAGCTGTATATGGTGATATCGTCAGTGACATGGCCAGAGAGAGAGCTGTATATGGTGATATCGTCAGTGACATGGCCAGAGAGAGAGCATGGTGTTACAGTGACAGCCAGAGAGAGAGCTGTATATGGTGATATCGTCAGTTACATGGCCAGAGAGAGAGCTGTAAATGGTGATATCGTCAGTTACATGGCCAGAGAGAGAGCTGTATATGGTGATATCGTCAGTTACATGGCCAGAGAGAGAGCTGTATATGGTGATATCGTCAGTTACATGGCCAGAGAGAGAGCTGTATGGTGATATCGTCAGTTACATGGCCAGAGAGAGAGCTGCCAGAAAAATGGTGATATCGTCATATGGCCTGTATATGGTGAGAGTGACAGCCAGAGAGCTTATATGGTGATATCGCCAGTTACATGGCCAGAGAGAGAGCTGTATATGGTGATATGACATGGCCAGAGTGACATAGCCAGAGAGAGAGCTGTATATGGTGATATCGTCAGTTACATGGCAGAGAGAGAGCTGTATATGGTGATAGTCAGTTACATGGAGAGCTGTATATGGTGATATCGTCAGTTACATAGCCAGAGAGAGAGCTGTATATGGTGATATCGTCAGTTACATGGCCAGAGAGAGAGCTGTAAATGGTGATATTGTCAGTTACATGGCCAGAGAGAGCTGTATATGGTGATATCGTCAGTTACATGGCCAGAGAGAGCTGTATATGGTGATATCGTCAGTTACATGGCCAGAGAGAGAGCTGTAAAATGGTTACATAGCCAGAGAGAGAGCCTTATATGGTGATATCGTCAGTTACATGGCCAGAGAGAGAGCTGTATATGGTGATATCGTCAGTGACATAGCCAGAGAGAGAGCTGTACATAGCCAGAGAGAGAGCTGTATATGGTGATATCGTCGTCAGTTACATGGCCAGAGAGAGAGCTCAGTTACATGGCCAGAGAGAGAGCTGTATATGGTGATATCGTCAGTTACATAGCCAGAGAGAGAGCTGTATATGGTGATATCGTCAGTTACATGGCCAGAGAGAGAGCTGTAAATGGTGATATCGTCAGTTACATGGCCAGAGAGAGAGCTGTAAATGGTGATATCGTCAGTTACATGGCCAGAGAGAGCTGTATATGGTGATATCGTCAGTTACATGGCCAGAGAGAGAGCTGTATATGGTGATATCAGTTACATCATATGGTGATACATGGCCAGAGAGAAAGCTGTATATGGTGATATCAGTCAGTGACATGGCCATCGTCAGTTACAGAGAGAGCTGTATATGGTGTAAATGGTGATATACATGGCCAGAGAGAGCTGTATATGGTGATATCGTCAGTGACATGGCCAGAGAGAGAGCTGTATATGGTGATATCAGTTACATGGCCATGGTGCCAGTTACATGGCCAGAGAGAGAGCTGTATATGGTGATATCGTCAGTTACATGGCCAGAGAGAGAGCTGTTACATGGCTGATATCGTCAGTGACATGGCCAGAGAGAGAGCTGTATATGGTGATATCGTCAGTGACATGGCCAGAGAGAGAGCTGTATATGGTGATATCGTCAGTGACATGAGCTGTATATGGTGATATCGTCAGTGAGCCAGAGAGCTGTATATGGTGATATCAGTTACATGGCCAGTTACATGGCCAGATGGCCAGAGAGAGCTGTATATGGTGATATCGTCAGTTACATGGCCAGAGAGCTGATGGTGATAGCTGTATATGGTGATATCGTCAGTTACATACATGGCAGTTACATGGCCAGAGAGAGCTGTATATGGTGATATCGTCAGTTACATGGCCAGAGAGAGCTGATCGTCAGTTACATGGCCAGAGAGAGAGCTGTATATGGTGATATCGTCAGTTACATGGCCAGAGAGAGCTGTATATGGTGATATCGTCAGTTACATGGCCAGAGAGAGCTGAGAGCTGTAAATGGTGATATCGTCAGTTACATGACATGTGCCAGAGAGAGAGCTGTATATGGTGATATCGTCAGTTACATGGCCAGAGAGATGGTGAGAGCTGTAAATGGTGATATCGTCAGTTACATGGCCAGAGAGAGAGCTGTAAAATGTCAGTTACATGGCCAGAGAGAGAGCTGTATATGGTGATATCGTCAGTTACATGGCCAGAGAGAGAGCATGTGATATCGTCAGAGAGAGAGAGCTGTATATGGTGATATCGTCAGTTACATGGCCAGAGAGAGAGCTGTATATGGTGAGTCAGTTACATGTATATGGTGATATCGTCAGTGGCCAGAGATCAGAGTGAGCATGATATAGCCAGAGAGAGAGAGCTGTATATGGTGATATCGTCAGTTACATGGCCAGAGAGAGAGCTGTATATGGTGATATCGTCAGTTACATGGCCAGAGAGAGAGCTGTATATGGTGATATCGTCAGTTACATAGCCAGAGAGAGAGCTGTATATGGTGATATCGTCAGTTACATGGCCAGAGAGAGAGCTGTATATGGTGATATCGTCAGTTACATCAGCTGTATATGGTGATATCGTCAGGCCAGAGAGATGGTGATAGCTGTATATGGTGATATCGTCAGTTACATAGCCAGAGAGAGCTGTATATGGTGATATCTGTTACATATGGTGATATCGTCAGTTACATGGCCAGAGAGAGAGCTGTAAATGGTGATATCGTCAGTTACATGGCCAGAGAGAGCTGTATATGGTGATATCGTCAGTTACATGGCCAGAGAGAGAGCTGTATATGGTGATATCGTCAGTTACATGGCCAGAGAGAGAGCTGTAAAATGGTTACATAGCCAGAGAGAGAGCCTTATATGGTGATATCGTCAGTTACATGGCCAGAGAGAGAGCTGTATATGGTGATATCGTCAGTGACATAGCCAGAGAGAGAGCTGTATATGGTGATATCGTCAGTTACATGGCCAGAGAGAGAGCTGTATATGGTGATATGGCCAGAGAGAGCTGTATATGGTGATATCAGTTACATAGCCAGAGAGAGAGCTGTATATGGTGATATCGTCAGTGACATGGCCAGAGAGAGAGCTGTATATGGTGATATCGTCAGTTACATGGCCAGAGAGAGAGCTGTATATGGTGATATCGTCAGTTACATGGCCAGAGAGAGAGCTGTATATGGTGATATCGTCAGTGACATGGCCAGAGAGAGAGCTGTATATGGTGATATCGTCAGTTACATGGCCAGAGAGAGAGCTGTATATGGTGATATCGTCAGTTACATAGCCAGAGAGAGAGCTGTATATGGTGATATCGTCAGTTACATAGCTGTATATGGTGGTCAGTTACAGCCAGAGAGAGAGCTGTAAATGGTGATATCGTCAGTTACATGGCCCAGAGTTACAGAGAGCTGTAAATGGTGATATCGTCAGTTACATACATGGTGGCAGTTACATGGCCAGAGAGAGCTGTATATGGTGATATCGTCAGTTACATGGCCAGAGAGAGAGCTGTATATGGTGATATCGTCAGTTACATGGCCAGAGAGAGAGCTGTATATGGCGGCCAGTTGATTTCTGCACTTCTCCGACTTGCCGCTGTCCATCCGCCACATTTTATCGTTGCTTGGCCAGACGAACATAAAATAACATTGTTCATTGCATCACCTCCTATACTAAACCAGTGCTTGGGTCTCTTCCTTCCCTCAGACATAGCCACTGTGGTGGGCTACTTGGTGGTGAGTCGGCCCTTCCTCAACCTAGCCGACCCCCGCCACATGAACAGCAGCCAACCTGAGTTGCTGGAGGACTATTACCAGAGTGGCAGGATGCTACTGAGGATGTCCCAGGCTCTGGGAAGGATCGTACTGGCTGGTAGAGAGATGACCAGGCTCTCTGGGTGAGACTTCTCTCTTCCCAATACACTATGATCCAATCACATATTGGATGGTATTTGATTCAATTCCATTTCTAATTCAAAGTAGTAGCCTGTTCTAGACATAGACCACTAAACTGCCTTATCTTTCCATGACCACTTCATTCTTCTGTCGGTGCTTTCCATGCTTTCCCTCCGTAGTGCTTGGGTAGGAGGTGTTCTGAGCTAGGCTGGTCTCGCTTCTTCTCCCAGGTTCACCATGCGTATCACTGAGCTCATGAAGGTCCTGAAGGAACTGAACTCTGGGAAGTACGAGCGTACCATGGTCTCTCATCAGGACAAGGAGTCAGAAGCCGTAGAAAGAGTCCCCCTTGTCCCGGGCAGCGGACAGATCATCAACGTTGACCACATCATCAAGTATGTGTGACAAAGCCTCTGTACAAAAGCCTCTCTGCATTTCTGTACATTATATTGGCTGCATAAAATCTCTTTTTAATATGTTACCCTCACTGAAGTTGTCCACGACCAAGGGGTTTTCTGAGGAGGAGTGGTCAGTAAGAGCAGTGTCTTTGACTGTTTTGTTTTGGTGCTGCAGGTTTGAACACACACCACTGGCAACACCCAATGGAGATATCCTGATCAAGGACCTGACCTTTGAAGTAGGCATCTCTTTCTTTTCTCTATGCTGGATAAGTCTCACTGAGAACATCTGGTTAGGACAATAAGACATAAAGAACTTTTTTTTTTTGTATTTTAAAGTCGGGAATGTTCAGACCACTTTGATTTTAATGAGTGATGTATTTAAAGTTTGAATGGTCACGCTGGATGTTACAATGAGGTTATTCTTTCTCTCTCTCTCTCTCTCCTCCCCCAGGTGAGGTCTGGTACCAACGTGTTAGTGTGTGGGCCCAATGGCTGTGGCAAGAGTTCACTCTTCAGAGTCCTGGGAGAGGTGATGAATGTTCAGTTTTATGTTCTATTGATATGCCTGTGGAGGATGGAAGTACTGCAACAAAATCAATGATTTGCGCTGACGTAACTTAAGAGTGATAACCCCTGGAGATAACATTCGGTGTGTTTCTCCATAGCTCTGGCCTCTGTTCGGAGGGCAGCTGACCAAGCCTGAGAGAGGGAAGCTCTTCTATGTTCCTCAGGTAACTAAATGGACACCTTGAGTATTTTATATGACTAATTAGGGATGTAACGTATTCGTACCAAACCGTTTGGTATGGAACCTCTGGTTTGGTCCACACTGTAAACCCAACTGCGTTGTAGGCCTGTGCCTGTTGAGTAAAACCGAGCCGGGAGAAACATCTTCAAGCTTTACCGTTAAAACACCATGATCAAAATTCAAATATTAACTGGCACAGTTCAAACTGTCCTTTTTGTGAGGAGCAGCCGGGAAGTACCTCTGTACTATGGTGAGTGGTGGGACATTTTTAGGAACATTTTGTCTTCCCAGTAGGTTACAACCGCGATGGGAAAGAGAGTTGTGGATTAAACGTTAACAGTATGTCTCAAACGCTCTAAAAGAAAAGCCAATGCAGCTGCCAACACTACCAATACGTTGACACATTTTACACCGACATCAGCCCAGTATACCAGAGCAAGACGGAAACGCAAATGAACAACAACACAACATCGTCTCCCTCTGCGTTCAAGCAGCCCTTTCTAATCGGCAGCTGATTGTAACCGGGCCAAAGAAATGACAAGAATGATAGATGGGCTATGTTTTATATTTTTTTACAGTCTTTGGGTTTATAGCCGCGGATATGTGGCCGTTCTCGGTGGTTGAGAATACGGGATTTTTCAGCACCTCGTGAAAGAGACTCACTCATTTCAGTAAACGGGTAGTACCCACTCTATATAAACAAGCCAAAGTTTTCAATGAATTGGCTAATGCACCTTGTGTTACACTCACTTAACCAGTGACAGCCCGTCACATGACCCCGGAGTGGGAGATGTACCGTGCTACAGACACGTTTATGGCACGGAAGAAGGCGGTGTCATGGTGCGTTCGTAACCAAGTGGGAATTTACCACATGCTACTGGGAAAAATCCACTTGAATGGCCCTCCTACTAGTGGGGAAAATCGTCAGTCATCCTGAGCACGCACGTCTCCACACATGGTGACCTCTTGACATCACCTACTAAGGAAATGGTCCCTATAACAGCATTTTCGGGCAGTTAAATGCAACAACACATGATTTATTTAAAAAAAGCTATCTATTAAATACAATTTTGAACTCTATCGTTTGTTTTTTCGAGCCTGACGACTGTACTTTTAGTTTATGGTTGACACAACTTGTTGGCCATTGTCCAATCGCCGTTCCTCAACTAGTTCAATCGCATGAATGCATCCAACTAGTATTTACGACTTCACAACTGGTAAATTCCCACATCCCACATAGTTACGAACGCGGCATCAGAGTGAAAACTTGACAAGCCCAAAATAACAATCCTGTCACAACAGACAAGGGAAGGAACGCTGAACGTTGTGAACGCTGAACGTTGTGAACGCTGAACATTGTGAACGCTGAACGTTGTGAACGCTGAACATTGTGAACGCTGAACGTTGTGAACGCTGAACGTTGTGAACGCTGAACGTTGTGAACGCTGAACGTTGTGAACGCTGAACGTTGTGAACGCTGTGAACGTTGTAAAGCGCTGAACGTTGTGAACGCTGTGAACGCTGAACGTTGTGAACGCTGAACGTTGTGAACGCTGAACGTTGTGAACGCTGTGAACGTTGTGAACGCTGTGAACGTTGTAAAGCGCTGAACGCTGTGAACGTTGTAAAGCGCTGAACGTTGTGAACGCTGTGAACGTTGTAAAGCGCTGAACGTTGTAAAGCGCTGAACGTTGTGAACGTTGTAAAGCGCTGAACGTTGTAAAGCGCTGAACGTTGTAAAGCGCTGAACGTTGTAAAGCGCTGAACGTTGTAAAGCGCTGAACGTTGTAAAGCGCTGAACGTTGTAAAGCGCTGAACGTTGTAAAGCGCTGAACGTTGTAAAGCGCTGAACGCTGTAAAGCGCTGAACGTTGTGAACGCTGTAAAGCGCTGAACGTTGAGCGTTGTGAACGGCATTTCATTCCCCTGCTGCACTGAAACCGAACCGTTGCCCCAAAAACTTAATGAATGCCGAACCGTGGGTTTGGTGAACCGTTACACCCCTATTACCGTATTCTATTCCATGTTTTGGCAAATTGTAAATTGACAGCCAACTCTAGTCTGTCTGTTTACATCTCATTGTAGAGATCCTCCATGACCCCTGACCTCTTCCATCTTATTGTACAGACCCAACATGACCTTTGACTTATTGAATCCTATTATAGAGACCGTATATGACCCTTGGCACCCTGAGGGATCAGGTGATTTACCCTGACACCTATGAGGAACAGAAGCGAAAAGGAATCTCTGACCAGGTGTTGAAGGAGTACCTGGACAATGTCCAGCTGGGTCACATCCTGGAGAGGGAGGGGACCTGGGACACCGTACAGGACTGGATGGACGTCCTCAGTGGAGGAGAGAAGCAAAGGATGGCGGTAAGACGGATGAGAGGAATACTTCCTGAATGGAATAGTTTTTATTTGAAATTTTAAAAAATACAATCTAAATGGTTTCTCGTACCTCATTGGAGATACTTCACCATCTATCGTCAGGTTATCACCGAGTGACATCATACTGGCCTTCTAAAAACTAGGTATTTAGGGTATATGAACAATGTTTTATAGGATGTGACATACTGAAAATGTAGGCGGAGCCTAACGTGTTGTTTATTGCATTAGATTAAACTAAATACTACCATTTAGTACTCGGGAATGTACACTGAACAAAAATATAAACGCATGACCTGACATAAAATATCCCCGAAATGTTCCATATATCAAGAAGCTGATTAAACAGCATGATCATTACACAGGTGCACCTTGTGCTGGGGGGGACAAAATAAGAGCCACTTTAAAATGTGCAGTTTTGGCCCAGGCTCTGTCGCAGCCGGCCGTGACCGGGAGGTCCGTGGGACGACGCACAATTGACCTAGCGTCGCCCGGGTTAGGGAGGGTTTGACCGGTAGGGATATCTGTGTCTCATCGCGAACCAGTGACTCCTGTGGCGGGCCGGGCGCAGTGCACGCTAACCAAGGTAGCCAGGTGCACGGTGTTTCCTCCGACACATTGGTGCGGCTGGCTTCCGGGTTGGAGGCGCGCTGTGTTAAGAAGCAGTGCGGCTTGGTTGGGTTGTGTTTCGGAGGACGCATGGCTTTCAACCTTCGTCTCTCCCGAGCCCCTACGGGAGTTGTAGCGATGACACAAGATAGTAATTACTAACAATTGGATACCACGAAATTGGGGAGAAAAGGGGGGTAAAATTTTATATATATATCAACAAAAAAAAAGTGCAGTTTTGTCGCACAATGCCACAGATGTCACAAATGTTGAGGGCGCATGCAATTGGCACACTGACTGCAAGAATGTCCATCAGAGCTGTTGCCATATAATTAAATGTTCATTTCTCTAACATATGCCGCCTCCCAACGGCATTTTAGAGAATTTGGCAGTACATCCAACCGGCCTCACAACCACAGACCACGTGTATGGCATTGTGTGGGCGAACGGTTTGCTGATGTCATTGTTGTGAACAGCGTGCCCCATGGCGGGGTTATGGTATGGGCAGGCATAAGCTATGGACAACGAACACAATTGCATTTTATCGATAGCAATTTGAATGCACAGAGGTACCGTGATGAGATTCTGAGGCCCATTATTTTTTATTGTTTTAATGTATCTGTGACACAGATGCATATCTGTATTCCCAGTCATGTGAAATCCATAGATTAGGGCCTTATTTGTTTATTTCAATTGAACAATTTCCTCATATGAACTTTAACTCAGTAAAATCTTTGAAGTTGTTGCTTTTTATTTTTGTTCAGTGTAGTTTTAGTAATGTAGTATGCAAGACAGATTTCGGACACAAGCCATTTTTTGACTTGGTTTGGTCTGCTTCACGTGTGTCTGTAGATGGCTCGGTTGTTCTACCACAAGCCCCAGTTTGCAATCCTGGATGAGTGCACCAGTGCTGTGAGCGTTGATGTGGAGGACTTCATCTACAGCCACTGCAGAACGGTACGGCCTTTTAGCCCGGACTCGTAGCATGTACTGCTATATGTCTGAGTGTTTTACTTCTGAATCTGTCTTTTTTATAATTCTCCAGTTTTGAATAAATAATAATATACGTTACGTACAAGTGGTCTGCAGCATGGTTCATCTAGTTGTTTGGTGTGGTTGTCTAGCTGCTTATGTCTGGTCTGTTTTCAATAGGTTGGCATCAGTCTCTTCACCGTCTCTCACAGGAAGTCTTTGTGGAAACATCACGAGGTAAGATCGCAACCTTTTCTGGAAATACTGGGGGGAGTTTGTGGCTACTGATGTGTCCATATACTGTTGGGAATGCTCTGGGAGATTACTGTGGGGGACTACTTCTGGCAGTTTTTAAAATATGTATATTTTGTTGAATTTGTGTCATGTAAACAAAGGGTTTATCTAAGTTGTCTCTGGTGTAACCCCCAAACCCAAATCCTTTTTGGGTGAACTGAGACTGAGCTTTGTTTTTTCCAGTACTACCTTCACATGGACGGGAGAGGGAACTACGACTTCAAACCCATCACTGAGGAGACCATTGAGTTTGGCTCCTAGACGAACAACACAACACACACACACACACCATAATTTGGCCTAGAAAAAGTTGCTCACTAATTCTGCACTTAAAACCAAGTTTTTGAAGTAACCCTGTTTTTTTTTTGTTTTCTTTTTGACAAATCTGTATTTAAAAGCATCTTGTTAGTCACGTGATTGTATATAACTTGTAATTTATGGTCCAAATTGGTCCAAACTCATGCAGATTACAGAATGGGCTAATCCCAATCCAGATGAATTATGTTTGTGTTATACAACTGTGAACTGAATCATGCTTCATAATGATTAAGATGAGTTAGCCCCTACAGAGGACTCTAATCTGATGAATTAACACAGGGAGGTGGTTGTTTTAGTGGTCTTTTAGACACGTCACTGAGGGCAGGTAACAGTATAAACTGCTATCTTGTCTTTTTTTTTTTTTAAAGGTAAATGTATAATATGCAAATGAAGCTGCTTGTTTCCTCTGCTGGGGTGAAATCCTTCCATGTGCTTTCCTAGCCTGGTCGCTGATATTTGTACTGTCTGGGACCAGGCTAGTCCATCTAGGCCTTTCCTAGCCTGGTCGCTGATATGTTTGTACTGTCTGGGACCAGGCTAGTCCATCTAGGCCTTTCCTAGCCTGGTCCCTGATGTTTGTACTGTCTGGGACCAGGCTAGTCCATCTAGGCCTTTCCTAGCCTGGTCCCTGATGTTTGTACTGTCTGGGACCCGGCTAGTCCATCTAGGCCTTTCTAGCCTGGACCAGGCTGGGACCAGGTCCATCTAGGCCTTTCCTAGCCTGGTCCCTGATGTTTGTACTGTCTGGGACCCGGCTAGTCCATCTAGGCCTTTCCTAGCCTGGTCCCTGATGTTTGTACTGTCTGGGACCAGGCTAGTCCATCTAGGCCTTTCCTAGCCTGGTCCCTGATGTTTGTACTGTCTGGGACCAGGCTAGTCCATCTAGGCCTTTCCTAGCCTGGTCGCTGATATGTTTGTACTGTCCAGGACCTGGCTAGTCCATCTAGGCCTTTCATAGCCTGGTCCCTGATGTTTGTACTGTCTGGGACCAGGCCAGTCCTATGCCTTTTCGTATAGTGGTCCCTGATGTTTGTACTGTCTGGGATCAGGCTAGTACTATGCCTTTTGTAGCCTGGTCCCATGATATGTTTGTACTGTCTAGGACCAGGCTAGTCCTCCTAGGCCTTTCATAGCCTGGTCGCTGATATGTTTGTACTGTCTAGGACCTGGCTAGTCCATCTAGGCCTTTCATAGCCTGGTCCCTGATGTTTGTACTGTCTGGGACCCGGCTAGTCCATCTAGGCCTTTTGTATCCTGGTCCCTGATATGTTGGTACTGTCTGGGACCAGGCTAGTACTATGCCTTTCGTAGCCTGGTCCCATGATATGTTGGTACTGTCTGGGACCAGGCTAGTACTATGCCTTTCGTAGCCTGGTCCCATGATATGTTGGTACTGTCTGGGACCAGGCTAGTACTATGCCTTTCGTAGCCTGGTCCCATGATATGTTTGTACTGTCTAGGACCAGGCTAGTCCTCCTAGGCCTTGGGTTATGAAGCCTGACCTACTGTAGAGTAAAGAGGAAGTGTTGCCTGAAGCTGGAGAATCCCTGTCCCCAGGTGCTTCCTCTATGGCTTTTTCTCCGTTTTGTCTTTCAGCGTGTTCTCACCTCCCTCTGAAAACGCATTGAAAGAGAAGGTCTGAGGAGAGGAGCCTTGGGATTTCTCCAATGTAGTTTGAGAAAGAGATGAGGAAAGGGCCGATGAGAGGAGCCCGGTGTGTGTTCGAGGAAGACTCTGAATCACTCACATTTACAAATCATCTATCACAAATAAGTTTCTGCACAGCGCTCGGTTGAATCCCCTGGACCAGGTTTTCTGTCTCCTGTCTTTTTAAGCATTTACGTACATAATCAGTCATTCTCTCCAGCTGCTTGTAGCAGTATGTGGACTTGGCACTAGATGACAAATCGACTGATCTATGAGAATTGTGTGACGTGTGTTGTTCTTCAGAGTGATCAGTGGTGCAGTTGATCTGCAGAAACCCAGAAGGCTTTCTCCCCCTACCACAACAGTAACCACTACTATAATATACTGACTGTAACAATGGTGTTATTGTTTTTTTGTGAACTGTAAAGAAACAGGCTCTGTAGAACTCATGGTTATATGGGAGAGAGACTGTGTAATATAGTGATTTGACTCTTTAAAAAAAAAAAAGTGCATGCACCTGCAATAAACTGTATCAACAATGCATTTTCATTAAAACAGAGAGACTGGACTCTCTGTTTTATCACAGGGACTATTTCAGTTGCCAAATGTTGTTGAACCTTGCAGATGGAAATGCTTTAAATTGAGCCCACGTAATTCCTTGTTCTAGTTGTCAGATAGGCATGTTTGTTCTACATGACATATTTCTATCTGGAAAGTTCCAAAATGTTATATCCTGCTGACAGTGTTTAGTGGGCTTCTGTTTTATGTCTTTTTTTAAATCTCTAAAGGATTCAGTATTAAGGAGAAAGTAACACACTGTGGTAGGTAGGTAACACTGTGGTAGGTAGGTAACACTGTGGTAGGTAGGTAACATGAGGGCGGGAAGTAGGTAAGTAGGTTACACTGTGGTAAGTAGGTAACACTGTGGTAGGTAACATGAGGGCGGGAGGTAGGTAAGTAGGTTGCACTGTAGTAAGTAGGTAACACTGTGGTAGGTAACATGAGGTAGGTGGATATGTACCACTATGTGGTGGGTACAGTTGAAGTCGGAAGTTTACATACACTTAGGTTGTAGTCATTAACTTGTTTTTCAACCACTCCACAAATGTATTTTTAACAAACTATAGTTTTGGCAAGTCTGTGTCATGCACAAAGTAGATGTCCTAAGTCATTTTTTTCCAACAATTGTTTACAGACAGTGAAATAAACTATCACAATTCCAGGGGGTCAGAAGTTTACAAACACTAAATTGACTGTGCCTTTAATAAACCGCTTGGGAAATTCCAGAAAATTGTCCTGGCTTTAGAAGCTTCTGATAATTGACATAATTTGCGTCAATTGGAGGTGTACCTGTGGATGTATTTCAAGGCCTTACCATCAATCTCAGTGCCTCTTTGCTTGACATCGTGGGAAAATCAAAAGAAATCAGCCAGGACCTCAGAAAAAAATGTAGAACACAAGTCTGGTTCATCCTTGGGAGGAATTTCCAAACGCCTGAAGGTACCACATTTATCTGACAAGCTCTGTCAGGAAGAATGGGACAAAGTCACCCAACTTATTGTGGGAAGCTTGTGGAAGGCTACCCGACACGTTTGACCCAAGTTAAACAATTTAAAGGCAATGCTACCAAATACTAGTTGAGGGTATGTAAACTTTTTTTTTACTAGGATTAAATGTCAGGAATTGTGAAAAACTGAGTTTAAATGTTTTTGGATATGGTGTATGTAAACTTCTGACTTCAACTGTAGGTAGGTAACACTGGTAGGTAGGTTACACTGGTAGGTAGTAACACTGGTAGGTAGTAACACTGGTAGGTAGATAGCACTGGTAGGTAGATAGCACTGGTAGGTAGGTAACACTGCTAGGTAGATAGCACTGGTAGGTAGGTAGCACTGGTAGGTAGGTAGCACTGCTAGGTAGGTAGCACTGGTAGGTAGGTAGCACTGGTAGGTAGGTAGCACTGGTAGGTAGGTAGCACTGGTAGGTAGGTAACACTGGTAGGTAGGTGAACCCTGACTTGGACACAGGGAGAGAAGCACTCCCTGAAGAATGGTAAGTATAGGTGACTCCTCCCTGAATAATGATTAGATCTTGAGGATGACCCTGAATAATGCTTGAGGGACTCCTCCCTGAATAATGATGGGATTGAGGAGACTCCTCCCTGAATAATGATTAGATATTGAGGATGACTCCCCTGAAGAATGATTAGACTCCTCCTGAATAATGATTGATTGGATGACTCCTCCCTGAATAAATAATGATTGAGGATGACTCCTCCCTGAATAATGATTATTGAGGATGACTCCCTGAATAATGATTAGATGACTCCTCCCTGAATAATGGATGATGACTCCTCCCTGAATAATGATTGGGTATTGAGGATGACTCCTCCCTGAATAATGATTGGGTATTGAGGATGACTCCTCCCTGAATAATGATTAGATCTTGAGGATGACTCCTCCCTGAATAATGATTAGATCTTGAGGATGACTCCTCCCTGAATAATGATTGGGTATTGAGGATGACTCCTCCCTGAATAATGATTGGGTATTGAGGATGACTCCTCCCTGAATAATGATTGGGTATTGAGGATGACTCCTCCCTGAATAATGATTGGGTATTGAGGATGACTCCTCCCTGAATAATGATTGGGTATTGAGGATGACTCCTCCCTGAATAATGATTGGGTATTGAGGATGACTCCTCCCTGAATAATGATTGGGTATTGAGGATGACCCCCCCCCCTGAATAATGATTGGGTATTGAGGATGACTCCTCCCTGAATAATGATTGGGTATTGAGGATGACTCCTCCCTGAAGGGTAAAGGTTAAAAATGCACCTCTTCAAACAATACCTGTGTTCTGTCCTCTGTGACATGTCATGTTCTGAATGAACTCCATAGACTTTATCTGTTATCCTTCATAGATTTAGATTTTGCTTCATGAGGACACTTGAGTAGCTCATAGATATGTTTCATACAGGGGCATCATGTAATGTAGCTAAGGACTTTTCCAATTCCAAATTTGAACCTTGGCTCAGAGTCATAAAAAAAAGTAACCTGAGTCGTAATTTTTTTTTGTTGCCTTGAACACGCCCTTTCTCGGTCTTACTGGGTGAAAGGTCATTGATATCCAACTACAGGCTTTTGGGGCGTAGAACTAAAGTACACACATGATGTGGCCTGACCATTCTTTCCCATCAAAATCATTAGATCAAGAGACATACTGAGTGAACCTTTATAGCCAGGCTATAGATTAAGTCAGGTGTTAAAGTTCTGTTTTTATTTATTTATGTGCTAAATGTCTTGTTTTCATGTAATTGTATTCATATACCGTACAGTACCTGTCGAAAGTTTGGACACACCGACTCATTCCAGGGTTTTCCTTTATTTTTTTACTATTTTCTACATTGTAGAATAATAGTGAAGACATCAAAACTATGAAATAATGCATATGGAATCATATAGTAACCAAAATAGTGTTAAATAAATTGAAATATATGTTCTATTTTTTATTCTTGAAAGTAGCCACCCTTTGCCTTGATGACAGCTTTGCACACTCTTGACAATCTCTCAACCAGCTACACCTGGAATGCTTTTCCAACCTATGCTGATATCTTGTATGTAGCTCATTTATTTACATTCCAAATATACTATTGCAATCTTATACACCCCCATTGTATGCTAGTTTGATCAATTAACTTGATTGTCTAGACTGATCGGCATTGGTTTCTAGTGTGATCGCATCTATTTTTAAAGGTAACTCAAAGTTCCTGTTTGCAGAGTAGATAGACATTGCTTAGCCAATCAGCTGTTGTTCTGAGTCTTTTCTTCAGATTGCTCAATGCAGGAAGTTATTCTGAAACCACAATACTGCTTCCTCTTTATAAACAGTTCTAAAAGAGAACCATAAGCATTTTGTTTTTCTGTATCCAGCGTGTGACACTTTGGGAAAACTGCTAAATCGATCATTGTCTTTGTTTGGTAGGTCTGCACCTCTCCATACTGGTGGAATGTATCATCTTCATCTGCTGCTAATGCTGTGCTTGGCATTCTGGCCACGCTGCCAGCCACTGGAACAAGGTACCCTTTTCTATCTACCAGATCTACCAAATCAACTTCATTACTTAAATTACTGCGTGGTTGTTCCCTAATATCCATTTATATTCAGACTGTAATGTAATTATACCAAAGAGTGTCTTTGGTTCGAGCACCTGAGATGGTATGAAATAGGAAATAAAATAAGAATGAGATTTTGGTCTGCTGTGTATACAGGTGGGCTTCTTAAAGAAAAACTAACAGGTCTGTGAGAGCCAGAATTCTTACTGGTTGGTAGTTGATCAAATACTTATGTCATGCAATAACATGCAAATGAATTACTTAAAAATCATTCAATGTGATTTTCTGGATTTTTGTTTTAGATTCCGTCTCTCACAGTTGAAGTGTACCTATGATTAAAAAATTACAGACCTCTACATGCTTTGTAAGTAGGAAAACCTGCAAAATCGGCAGTGTATCAAATACTTGTTCTCCCCACTGTATGTGTCACCTGTCCTTTAGCATCGCTGCGGTTTGTTGGGCTGGGGGACTGGGGAGGCATCCCGTTATTTCCCTACTACACCCCTCACGAGCAGGCCATCGCTGCAGAGCTCGCCCGGACGGCACAGACTCTGGGATTGGACTTTGTCCTCAGTCTGGGAGATCATTTCTACTACAAAGGAGTGGAGGACGTGAATGATCACCGCTTTAAGGTCACTTCACACTACAGTTCGCAATACAGTCGCTCTGCAGCACTGTTCACACTGCAAACACATAGGCTGCGTTTACACAGGCAGTCCAGATCTGATCTGTTTGTTCAAAATACCAATTATTGGCAAAAATAAATGAATCAGAAATGTTCGACCTGTGTAAACGCAGCCATAGGCTTGGGTTGAAACGCCACACGACAGCAAACATTATCGTGATGAAAAACTCATCAACTGTTGTGACAACTCCTAGTAAACATATCTTACCATAGGCAGTTAGATTGTAACTTAACATCTCAACATATCTAACCTATCTGTCGTGTGTGGCATTGTGAAGAATGTGAACACGGAACACACATACAACAGACATACGGAAGGACTTTGAAAATGGCAAGAGAGCAAACAAAATATCTAATGCTCCATTCTGTGTAACAGATTGTGAAATATGCATTGCGATAAGAAGTGTTGCGTCACAGTTGTTCCCTGTTTCTAAGCAGAGCTAGCCAACTTTGTGAGAGAGAGAGAATGTGTTTTAAAAACAATTTTTAAAAATGTGACCTTTTATTAACTAGGCAAGTCAGTTAAGAACAAATTCTTATTTACAATGATGGCCTACCCCGGCCAAACCCTAACCCAGAAGACTCTGGGCCAATTGTATGCCGCCCTATGGGACTCCCAATCACGGCCGGTTGTGAATCCTAGTTGAAGAGCACTGTGACGTAACACAAACTGACAAGACGGAGCCGTGTTCAGGTCACCGTGTTCCTCTATAGCGAAGAGGACACTTTCTTTTCTCACTCCTAGAGCACTTGATTCTCCTTTTTTTCCCCCTGAAATAAAGTGAAGCGTCATGCCCTCTTGTGGTAAAATATTGTACATCAACTATTTCTTCAGAGCATTCAGATTGTATTAGTGTTGCAGCACACAGAAATTGTATTCATTATAACATGACTATTGATATGTTATATATATATATCCGTTATATATCATATCACTCTAGTTTTTCATCCTTCAGTCATTTTCCTGGGTTGGTAATTATCTATTTTTTTTGTCTTTTTTATTTCTCCTGCAGTGTACCTTTGAGAGTGTCTTCTCCCATTCCTCGCTGGTTGACATCCCTTGGTACTTGGTGGCAGGGAACCATGACCACATTAACAACGTCTCCGCTCAGATCGCTTACTCGAGCAGATCGAAGAGATGGTGAGCAGCTTAAGTAGAGATCTTTAAAAACTGTGTGTTTTAAACCGTTTAACGCCACGCATCCTGAAAACAACATTCACATGCCAATCAGCAGATGCTTTCATTCAAATAGTGTATACATTTAGAGTATGTGATCCCTGTTGGGAATTCAACCCACAACCTTCTTGTTGTTTGCTAGCGACACTCTCTTACCAACTGAGCCACACAAAACAGGACAATCTGTGTTGTTCTCCCCTCTTGTTGCCTCAGGAGGTTCCCGGAGTTGTACTATGAGCTCCAGTTCAAGGTTCCCCAGAGTAACGTGTCAGTGACCATCCTGATGATTGACACAGTGGTGCTATGTGGGAACACCTATGAGGGGACCCAGCCCAAAGGAGAGGAAAACCTGGGGGCTTCTGCCAAGCAGTTGGACTGGATCAACTCCAGACTGGCAAACAGCAAGTAAGGTCCATATGGTCCAGTTTCCTGGAACCAGATTAAGCATAGATAGTCTAGGACTATGCTTAATCTGGGTTTGAGAAACTGGCCCTGAAAGGCAACAGGTCAAACACAGCCTCTCATTAAGTATGCACGGTTCAAGCACATCGGTGAAACAGCAGACAACTTGTTCTGTGAGTAAATAATGGCTTGGATGGATTAAATGTTTTTCAAGGTGAAGGAAAATAAAAGTATTTGATTTAATAAGTTGTCGTTTGAGCCTTGAGAAAAGAATGTGAAGATTTCGAACCATGAAGAGATCCCTGACTGGCCGCACCCCTCTTTTAGAGATCCCTGACTGGCCACACCCCTCTTTTAGAGATCCCTGACTGGCCGCACCCCTCTTTTAGAGATCCCTGACTGGCCGCACCCCTCTTTTAGAGATCTCTGACTGGCCACACCCCTCTTTTAGACTCCTCCACTCTCATCACTATTTGAATCAAGAAATACCTTCACACTGCTACACACACATTCCTCAACTGTTACTGAATGTGGAATAGAAAACTCCTGTAACAAGAGTTGGGTTTGTTGAACAACACGCGCATAATGAGTAACCTTTCCTGACACATGAAGACTTGTGCTAGCTTCCAGAAGATAATACCTCTGCTTTAGCTCAGGTGGCTAACACAGTCTTTTATCTGTCATTCTCTCCCAGGTCAGAGTTCCTTGTGGTGGCTGGTCACTATCCTGTGTTTTCCATTGGTCATCACGGCCCTACAAAGTGTATTGTGCGTAGACTACGGCCTCTGCTGAAGAAGTATAATGTCACAGTCTACCTGAGTGGTCATGACCACAGCATACAGGTGGTTCTTATACACATATACATACATATACATACAATAACAAAGTGACAGTTTGAAGTGATAAGTTTTGAAAGACAAAATGTTCCCATTTTACAGTCACTTATTTGGAACAACTGACGTTGACCTGACTCTCTATTACTCTCACCAGTTTATCAGAGAGGATGATGGGAGTTCCTACGTGGTCAGCGGGAGCGGGAACTTTGTAGACCTGTCCACCAAACACGTCAAGACCTTCCCGTCGTCGTGGCAACGGTTCTCCAACGCCGTCAACCTTACGTCCGGCGGATTCGCTTACTTTGTGGTCACAGAGAACAGTATGACCATCAGCTACATTCAGACTGATGGGAAATGTGTTTACCAAACAGCAGTGGCAAGACGCAAGGTCTGACACACACACACACACACACGCACGCACGCGCGCGCACACACACAGACACTGACACACACACACAGACACACACACACACTGACACACACACACACACGCACGCACGCACGCACGCACACACACACACTGACACACACACACACACACACACACACAGAGGCATCATCAGATAGTCAACAATGAACTGCTATAGGTCTAATATGCTGTCTGTTTTTAACCTCTTAAACTCTGACATTGTTGACCAAACCAGGCATAATATTGTATACTACGTTGATAGAGTGCATTTCAGTTACAGAACTGTAAGTCCAATAAACACCTGCTTATTACTGCTAGAAAGGTAGGAACTGATAAAGGTGTCAGAAACTGGGACTCCAACAGAGCCTGTGGTACAGCAGGACAAAACAACTGAAATTCATATTTGTATTAATTCATTTTTTTCAGGGAGTATGTGAGGGGGGTGTGGTCCCCCATTGTCCCCCAATTGTCTCCCAATTGTCTCCCAATTGTCCCCCAATTGTCCCCCAATTGTCCCCCAATTGTCTCCCAATTGTCCCCCAATTGTCCCCCAATTGTCCCCATGTTGGTGCATAAGAGATTTTAAAGTTTCAAAATAAAATATGTCACCAATTACTGTTCTAAAAGGATAACACAGTTGTTTTATTGTTAGATATTTGACCTAATGGTGGCCCTCTACACAGTTGTTTTATTATTAGATATTTGACCTAATGGTGGCCCTCTACACGGTTGTTTTATTATTAGATATTTGACCTTATGGTGGCCCTCTACACAGTTGTTTTATTATTAGATATTTGACCTAATGGTGGCCCTCTACACAGTTGTTTTATTATTAGATATTTGACCTAATGGTGGCCCTCTACACGGTTGTTTTATTATTAGATATTTGACCTAATGGTGGCCCTCTACACGGTAGTTTTATTATTAGATATTTGACCTAATGGTGGCCCTCTACACAGTAGTTTTATTATTAGATATTTGACCTAATGGTGGCCCTCTACACAGTAGTTTTATTATTAGATATTTGACCTAATGGTGGCCATTTTAAAAGCGCAGTTGTTTTTGCAACTTGCCAAGCTGAAGTCTCTATCTATCCATTGATTAAAATGTATGTATCCCCCTGTCTGATACCCAGTTTGTCCCCTAGATGGCAGTAAGAGATCACATGATGTCTCTTGGCCACTTGGAAACCAGTTGCGTCTGGTTTTGGGTACCAAAATGGTTGAACGTATTTTCAAGCCTGACATCTTAAAATGAATGTAGCAATCAGTCCTTTCATGTTATATAGTTTAATTTATTGAAGTAAAACACAGACAGATGAGGAAACTTCAAATGTAAACGAGTGAGCTATCTAAATGGAGCATTCAAGGTCATTTGGAAGTAAAATGCATTGTTTTACAATGACCATCGGGATGTACCCTTTTTCCAAGCATACTACCTGTTTGCAATTTTGGAGACTTGACCTACATTGCATACTCTATGAATTTGACCATAGTGTATTATTTATGGCTTTTACTCTTACGTATTTGCCTAACTGTTTGGTATAAATATATATTAAATCTCCAGACAATACTATTTACTGATCACTCAAACCTCTGAACCAGGGGTCCTCAACTGGCGGCACGCGGGCCGAATTTGGCCTGCGGGTGTTTTCTGAGCAAAATAACAAATAAAACATATTTTTATTTTGTGGACACAATAGACTGTAAAAACACCAGGAAAATCAGCCTCCTAGTGATTTTAATTTGAACAAGTCTTCCTGTTTGGCATAATGGAGACAAACGTGATCTTATACAAATGTAGTGAAGATTTGAACTGACTTCCTGTTTGGGCTTCTTGTGGTCAATTTACAGTCTACAAATGATTTGTAATGATGTTCCAGCCCCCCGACCATCTGCTGAAGAAGAAAATCAGCCCTGCGGCTGAATGTAGTTGTTGATCCCTGCTCTACAACATAAATATATCTTCAAATGAACAAATAGTTCTTCCAGAATGACTACACATAATACATTAGGGATCTTCGTAAAAAAGGATATTTCCTACTAATCATCATTTCCCAGATCATTTATTTTCAGCCGTCTCCCAAAATCAAAATATGTTTTCCAAAAGACGATATCAAGTTAAAAAAATATATATATATAAAACACATTGGTAGTGGTAGTGTTTCTGAAAGCTAATATTCACAGCAGTAGAAGTGTCACTTCCACAAATAAAAAGGAAAATATTTGCAGCGTTTTTGGAAACTAAATCTACACTACAGTTATGTGTCACATATTGACTGTGCGACTTCACGGAAGAATGTTGACCTGCAGCCTCCATTTCAAAGTCCAGTTTAGCTGTACATTGTGTTTCCCAATTGTGTGTCGACGATACATTTTTTTTACGCACTTCTTAGTGGCACTCCTTCTTTCCCACTTGTGTTGGCTTTCCTTGTGCGTTGGCAGCACACCACTGTGACTAGGATAGCCACTACTATGATCGTAATGACGAGGAGGAGGAACCCAGCGATCACACCGATTCCAAACTCTGGAGAGGAAATGGGATGGTGGACTGTTATTGGGCTGCATGATGATTCACATATACGCACACACGAGCGCACGCACACACACACACGAGCGCACGCACACACACACACGAGCGCACGCACACACACACACAAACGAGCTCACGCACACACACACGAGCGCACACACACACACACACGAGCGCACGCACACACACACACACGAGCGCACGCACACAAACATACACGAGCGCACGCACACACACACACACACGAGCGCACGCACACACGAGCGCACACACACACGAGCGCACACACACACACACACGAGCGCACACACACACACAAGCGCACACACACACACACAGGAATTTTTGCAGTGTTGCACTTAACATGAGTCTAAACATGAGTCAATAATATTTATTTCACCCTTTGCATCCCATACACATCGACCCACTATGACAAATGATAAGCACCTAAAACCCTCACAGTGAGTAATGATAAGCACCGAAAACCCTCTTCTCCTCATCACTCACAGTGAGTAATGATAAGCACCGAAAACCCTCTTCTCCTCATCACTCACAGTGAGTAAATGATAAGCACCTAAAGCCCTCTTCTCCTCATCACTCACAGTGAGTAATGATAAGCACCTAAACCCCTCTCCTCCTCATCACTCACAGTGAGTAAATGATAAGCACCTAAAACCCTCTCCTCCTCATCACTCACAGTGAGTAATGATAAGCACCTAAAACCCTCTCCTCCTCATCACTCACAGTGAGTAATGATAAGCACCGAAAACCCTCTTCTCCTCATCACTCACAGTGAGTAATGATAAGCACCTAAAACCCTCACAGTGAGCAAATGATAAGCACCGAAAACCCTCTTCTCCTCATCACTCACAGTGAGTAAATGATAAGCACCTAAAACCCTCTCCTCCTCATCACTCACAGTGAGTAAATGATAAGCACCTAAAACCCTCTTCTCCTCATCACTCACAGTGAGTAATTCTATATTTGTAATACCAGGTCTTGGCATTAGCTAAGTGTTCAATATTCTCAGTGTTCTACTGAGGAGGAGGAACCCAGCGATCACACCGATTCCAATGTTCCAATATGAATATCAACTCCCTTCATTATAATGTCCAACATGAATTATGGAGTTATATATTAAAACAGGGACAGATTTCCTTAATGAATGCAGTAACATGACACTTAACAGATACACAGCCGCCCACGGTACAGTGACAGCACAGGAGGTTGGTGGAACCTTAATTGGGGAGGACGGGCTCGTCCAATGACAGGAGCGGTTTAAGTGGAACGGTATCATTCCATTTGCTCCGTTCCAGACATTATTATGAGCCGTCCTCCCCTCGCCAGCCACCTGTGAGTGACAGCATCCGTTATATTATTAGCATGTGATCCCTGTGGGACTTGAACCGATAACCTTGGCATTGCTAGTATCCTTACCTTCAAAGAAGGACTTATTGGCACCCGGTGAACACTGTGTTTGACTGAGCTCTCCCAGCTGTTTGTCTGTGCTGCGGGAGGGGATGTAGGCCTGGACGTTGAAGCAGTAGCTCACCCCAGGATCTATATCCCTCCTGTCTAGCTCTATCTCACTGCTGGCAGACATCTTGGTTTTCTAGAGGGACGATTACAAAAAGAAGGGCTTGTAATTATGTCTTCTTCTGTAGTTCAATTTCTATTACGTGTTCAATACTGTTGTAACGTCATTAAAATAGTGTTTATTAATGACACACATGGTAGAGATTTCCCATGCAATATAATCAGAAGTTTCACGCTGGCCAAACTCATATCATCCACTGCAGTTTATTTAATTATATTCCTTGACTTGCTCCTCCTACACCATTGAGAAATGTCCTCTATCTCACTGGGTTCAGCCCCAGGCCCTAGAGTACTCTGAGGAACTGTACATTTTACTCTAGCCGTAGGCCCTAGAGTACTCTAGCCCCAGGCCCTAGAGTACTCTAGCCCCAGGCCCTAGAGTACTCTGAGGAACTGTAAATATTACTCTAGTGTAGGCCCTAGAGTACTCTAGCCCCAGGCCCTAGAGTACTCTAGCCCCAGGCCCTAGAGTACTCCGAGGAACTGTAAATATTACTCTAGTGTAGGCCCTAGAGTACTCTAGCCCCAGGCCCTAGAGTACTCTAGCCCCGGGCCCTAGAGTACTCTGAGGAACTGTAAATATTACTCTAGTGTAGGCCCTAGAGTACTCTAGCCCCAGGCCCTAGAGTACTCTAGCCCCGGGCCCTAGAGTACTCTGAGGAACTGTAAATATTACTCTAGTGTAGGCCCTAGAGTACTCTAGCCCCAGGTCCTAGAGTACTCTGAGGAACTGTAAATATTACTCTAGTGTAGGTCTGTCCTCCCTTTTGAGCTTACCTTGCCCGTGCTCGTTGCTTTCCCAAAGGTGACTTTGTACTGCAGCTCATCCGCGAAGACATCCCGCATGGTCTTTAGTTTGTTCTGCTCGTTGAACAGGGCTATGGGAGGGTCTTCCACATACAGGGTGATCTTCCTCTTATCTTTGCTCACCTCAATCTTGAACTCAGGTCTGCCTATAAGAGCTGGAAGGGAAATACCACGAGACGTTGACATGCTTCCTTGTCACACCTGGCGCCCACTTGGTGACGCTGGCATGCTGTTGAACTATCCCAGTGATTTATAGAAGAACCCTCTTTTCCCAGTGATTTATAGAAGAACCCTCTTTTCCCAGTGATTTATAGAAGAACCCTCTTTTCCCAGTGATTTATAGAAGAACCCTCTTTTCCCAGTGATTTATAGAAGAACCCTCTTTTCCCAGTGATTTATAGAAGAACCCTCTTTTCCCAGTGATTTATAGAAGAACCCTCTTTTCCCAATGATTTATAGAAGAACCCTCTTTTCCCAGTGATTTATAGAAGAACCCTCTTTTCCCAGTGATTTATAGAAGAACCCTCTTTTCCCAGTGATTTATAGAAGAACCCTCTTTTCCCAGTGATTTATAGAAGAACCCTCTTTTCCCAGTGATTTATAGAAGAACCCTCTTTTCCCAGTGATTTATAGAAGAACCCTCTTTTCCCAGTGATTTATAGAAGAACCCTCTTTTCCCAGTGATTTTAAAGAATAATCAACATTTTGACACTGGCATGTGGATGTCACCATATGACAGGAGTCAGGTGGTTGTTACAGCGGGAGTACCTACTGTCTTGGTAAGGGGTGAACCCTTCCGAACTGGTGTGGGGGAACTCTGTGAGGTCAGAGTTCACTCTGTGTAGGGGTTCTGAGAAGACGTCAGCTGAGTATGTGGCCTTCAGGTCAGTCAGAACGTTGGACAGGTCACACTCAGTCTCCATGGTCCGAATACATTGTTGGTTCCACTCTCTTATCTGACCAACACTTAAATAGATAGAATGGTAGGGTTATCGTTATCTTCACACACGTTTGTTTTGTTGCATTAGGTCATTCATCGGGTCTGAATTAACATCTCAAATCAAATCAGGTTGTATTTGTCACATGCTTCGTAGACAACAGGTGTAAACTAACAGTTAAATGCTTGGTTGAACACTAAGAAAAGTACAAAATTGCAATCTTTGAACTTGAGTTATAATCTTGAACTCATTGCACCACGTCACACACATTGTACTTCAATTAAACAGAGGCTAGTATTCCTTCTCCCTCCTACTGCCCTCCAACACATCGACCTGACTCTTCAAGGTCAGAGACGACTGAGTCTCCAACACATCGACCTGACTCTTCAAGGTCAGAGACGACTGAGTCTCCAACACTTTGACCTGACTCTTCAAGGTCAGAGACGACTGAGTCTCCAACACATCGACCTGACTCTTCAAGGTCAGAGACTGAGTCTCCAACACATCGACCTGAGTCTCCAACACATCGACCTGACTCTTCAAGATCAGAGACTGAGTCTCCAACACATCGACCTGACTCTTCAAGGTCAGAGACTGAGTCTCCAACACATCGAACTGACTCTTCAGAGACTGAGTCTCCAACACATCGACCTGACTCTTCAAGGTCAGAGACGACTGAGTCTCCAACACATCGACCTGACTCTTCACAGACTGAGTCTCCAACACATCGACCTGACTCTTCAGAGACTGAGTCTCCAACACATCGACCTGACTCTTCAGAGACTGAGTCTCCAACACATCGACCTGACCCTTCAAGATCAGAGACTGAGTCTCCAACACATCGACCTGACCCTTCAAGATCAGAGACTGAGTCTCCAACACATCGACCTGACTCTTCAAGATCAGAGACTGAGTCTCCAACACATCGACCTGACTCTTCAAGATCAGAGACTGAGTCTCCAACACATCGACCTGACTCTTCAAGATCAGAGACTGAGTCTCCAACACATCGACCTGACTCTTCAAGGTCAGAGACTGAGTCTCCAACACATCGAACTGACTCTTCAGAGACTGAGTCTCCAACACATCGACCTGACTCTTCAAGGTCAGAGACGACTGAGTCTCCAACACATCGACCTGACTCTTCACAGACTGAGTCTCCAACACATCGACCTGACTCTTCAGAGACTGAGTCTCCAACACATCGACCTGACTCTTCAGAGACTGAGTCTCCAACACATCGACCTGACCCTTCAAGATCAGAGACTGAGTCTCCAACACATCGACCTGACCCTTCAAGATCAGAGACTGAGTCTCCAACACATCGACCTGACCCTTCAGAGACTGAGTCTCCAACACATCGACCTGACCCTTCAGAGACTGAGTCTCCAACACATCGACCTGACCCTTCAAGATCAGAGACTGAGTCTCCAACACATCGACCTGACTCTTCAAGATCAGAGACTGAGTCTCCAACACATCGACCTGACCCTTCAGAGACTGAGTCTCCAACACATCGACCTGACCCTTCAGAGACTGAGTCTCCAACACATCGACCTGACTCTTCAAGGTCAGAGACTAAGTCTCCAACACATCGACCTGACTCTTCAAGGTCAGAGACTGAGTCTCCAACACATCGACCTGACTCTTCAAGGTCAGAGACTGAGTCTCCAACACATCGACCTGACTCTTCAAGATCAGAGACTGAGTCTCCAACACATCGACCTGACTCTTCAAGGTCAGAGACTGAGTCTCCAACACATCGACCTGACTCTTCAAGATCAGAGACTGAGTCTCCAACACATCGACCTGACTCTTCAAGGTCAGAGACTGAGTCTCCAACACATCGACCTGACTCTTCAAGGTCAGAGACTGAGTCTCCAACACATCGACCTGACTCTTCAAGGTCAGAGACTGAGTCTCCAACACATCGACCTGACTCTTCAAGATCAGAGACTGAGTCTCCAACACATCGACCTGACCCTTCAGAGACTGAGTCTCCAACACATCGACCTGACCCTTCAGAGACTGAGTCTCCAACACATCGACCTGACCCTTCAGAGACTGAGTCTCCAACACATCGACCTGACCCTTCAGAGACTGAGTCTCCAACACATCGACCTGACTCTTCACAGACTGAGTCTCCAACACATCGACCTGACCCTTCACAGACTGAGTCTCCAACACATCGACCTGACCCTTCAGAGACTGAGTCTCCAACACATCGACCTGACTCTTCAGAGACTGAGTCTCCAACACATCGACCTGACTCTTCAAGATCAGAGACTGAGTCTCCAACACATCGACCTGACTCTTCAAGATCAGAGACTGAGTCTCCAACACATCGACCTGACTCTTCAAGATCAGAGACTGAGTCTCCAACACATCGACCTGACCCTTCAGAGACTGAGTCTCCAACACATCGACCTGACCCTTCAGAGACTGAGTCTCCAACACATCGACCTGACTCTTCACAGACTGAGTCTCCAACACATCGACCTGACCCTTCAGAGACTGAGTCTCCAACACATCGACCTGACCCTTCACAGACTGAGTCTCCAACACATCGACCTGACCCTTCAGAGACTGAGTCTCCAACCTGACCCCTTCAGAGACTGAGTCTCCAACACATCGACCTGACCCTTCAGAGACTGAGTCTCCAACACATCGACCTGACTCTTCAGAGACTGAGTCTCCAACACATCGACCTGACCCTTCAAGGTCAGAGACTGAGTCTCCAACACATCGACCTGACCTTTCAGAGACTGAGTCTCCAACACATCGACCTGACTCTTCAGAGACTGAGTCTCCAACACATCGACCTGACTCTTCAAGGTCAGAGACTGAGTCTCCAACACATCGACCTGACTCTTCAGAGACTGAGTCTCCAACACATCGACCTGACTCTTCAGAGACTGAGTCTCCAACACATCGACCTGACTCTTCAAGATCAGAGACTGAGTCTCCAACACATCGACCTGACTCTTCAGAGACTGAGTCTCCAACACATCGACCTGACTCTTCAAGATCAGAGACTGAGTCTCCAACACATCGACCTGACCCTTCAGAGACTGAGTCTCCAACACATCGACCTGACTCTTCAAGGTCAGAGACGACTGAGTCTCCAACACATCGACTTGACCCTTCAGAGACTGAGTCTCCAACACATCGACCTGACTCTTCAAGGTCAGAGACGACTGAGTCTCCAACACATCGACCTGACCTTTCAGAGACTGAGTCTGGGAAGAATAGATTAGTGCAGGCCTCCCATGGTCATGGGATTATAGGCACCATCTTTTTTATGTTTCATGGAGACATTTCATTTCTTGAATAATAGTAGGAAGTAATAAAAGCATTTGCCTCCTGATATGTAGGAAACTGGAGCTTTTTCAATGTTTAGTTAATAATAATTGAAGTGGCAGTTAAATACACTATTTTTTGGAATTGTTCGGTCTTCCTATAAGTTCACAACACTGTAATATCAGCATGTAAATGATTTACTTACGCAGAATATTCAACAGTGTATGAATAGTTGAAAGGTTTAGGATCCCACATAAGCAGTGTTTTGAAGTTGATAGACCACCAGGAAACGTTCTGTGCCTTGGGATAGTTACCTACATGAAGGATAAGATCAGTTACCTACATGAAGGATAAGATCAGTTACCTACATGAAGGATAAGATCAGTTACCTACATGAAGGATAAGATCAGTTACCTACATGAAGGATAAGATCAGTTACCTACATGAAGGACAAGATCAGTTACCTACATGAAGGATAAGATCAGTTACCTACATGAAGGATAAGATCAGTTACCTACATGAAGGACAAGATCAGTTACCTACATGAAGGATAAGATCAGTTACCTACATGAAGGACAAGATCAGTTACCTACATGAAGGACACGATCAGTTACCTACATGAAGGACAAGATCAGTTACCTACATGAATAACAATATCAGTTACCTACATGAAGGATAAGATCAGTTACCTACATGATTAACAAGATCAGTTACCTACATGAATGATAAGATCAGTTACCTACATGAAGGACAAGATCAGTTACCTACATGAAGGACAAGATCAGTTACCTACATGAAGGACAAGATCAGTTACCTACATTAATAACAAGATCAGTTACCTACATGAAGGATAAGATCAGTTACCTACATGAAGGATAAGATCAGTTACCTACATGAAGGATAAGATCAGTTACCTACATGAAGGATAAGATCAGTTACCTACATGAAGGACAAGATCAGTTACCTACATGAAGGATAAGATCAGTTACCTACATGAAGGATAAGATCAGTTACCTACATGAAGGACAAGATCAGTTACCTACATGATTAACAAGATCAGTTACCTACATGAAGGATAAGATCAGTTACCAACATGAAGGATAAGATCAGTTACCTACATGAATAACAAGATCAGTTACCTACATGAATAACAAGATCAGTTACCAACATGAAGAACAAGATCAGTTACCTACATGAAGGACAAGATCAGTTACCTACATGATTAACAAGATCAGTTACCTACATGAAGGATAAGATCAGTTACCTACATGAAGGATAAGATCAGTTACCAACATGAAGGACAAGATCAGTTACCTACATGAAGGATAAGATCAGTTACCTACATGAAGAACAAGATCAGTTACCTACATGAAGGATAAGATCAGTTACCTACATGAAGAACAAGATCAGTTACCAACATGAAGAACAAGATCAGTTACCTACATGAAGGACAAGATCAGATACCAACATGAAGAACAAGATCAGTTACCTACATGATTAACAAGATCAGTTACCTACATGAAGGATAAGATCAGTTACCTACATGAAGGACAAGATCAGTTACCAACATGAAGAACAAGATCAGTTACCTACATGAAGGACAAGATCAGTTACCTACATGATTAACAAGATCAGTTACCTACATGAAGGACAAGATCAGTTACCTACATGATTAACAAGATCAGTTACCTACATGAAGAATAAGATCAGTTACCTACATGAAGAACAAGATCAGTTACCTACATGAAGGATAAGATCAGTTACCTACATGATTAACAAGATCAGTTACCTACATGAAGGATAAGATCAGTTACCTACATGAAGGACAAGATCAGTTACCTACATGATTAACAAGATCAGTTACCTACATGAAGGATAAGATCAGTTACCTACATGAAGAACAAGATCAGTTACCTACATGAAGAACAAGATCAGTTACCTACATGAAGGACAAGATCAGTTACCAACATGAAGAACAAGATCAGTTACCTACATGATTAACAAGATCAGTTACCTACATGATTAACAAGATCAGTAACCTACATGAAGGACAAGATCAGTTACCTACATGAAGGACAAGATCAGTTACCAACATGAAGAACAAGATCAGTTACCTACATGATTAACAAGATCAGTTACCTACATGATTAACAAGATCAGTAACCTACATGAAGGACAAGATCAGTTACCTACATGAAGGAACAAGATCAGTTACAAGATCAGTTACCTACATGAAGGATAAGATCAGTTACCTACATGAAGAACAAGATCAGTTACCTACATGAAGGATAAGATCAGTTACCTACATGAAGGACAAGATCAGTTACCTACATGATTAACAAGATCAGTTACCTACATGAAGGACAAGATCAGTTACCTACATGATTAACAAGATCAGTTACCTACATGAAGGACAAGATCAGTTACCTACATGAAGGATAAGATCAGTTACCTACATTAATAACAAGATCAGTTACCTACATGAAGGATAAGATCAGTTACCTACATGAAGGACAAGATCAGTTACCAACATGAAGGACAAGATCAGTTACCTACATGAAGGATAAGATCAGTTACCTACATGAAGAACAAGATCAGTTACCTACATGAAGGATAAGATCAGTTACCTACATGAAGAACAAGATCAGTTACCAACATGAAGAACAAGATCAGTTACCTACATGAAGGACAAGATCAGTTACCAACATGAAGAACAAGATCAGTTACCTACATGATTAACAAGATCAGTTACCTACATGAAGGATAAGATCAGTTACCTACATGAAGGATAAGATCAGTTACCTACATGAAGGACAAGATCAGTTACCAACATGAAGAACAAGATCAGTTACCTACATGAAGGACAAGATCAGTTACCTACATGATTAACAAGATCAGTTACCTACATGAAGGACAAGATCAGTTACCTACATGATTAACAAGATCAGTTACCTACATGAAGAATAAGATCAGTTACCTACATGATTAACAAGATCAGTTACCTACATGAAGGATAAGATCAGTTACCTACATGAAGGACAAGATCAGTTACCTACATGATTAACAAGATCAGTTACCTACATGAAGGATAAGATCAGTTACCTACATGAAGAACAAGATCAGTTACCTACATGAAGAACAAGATCAGTTACCTACATGAAGGACAAGATCAGTTACCAACATGAAGAACAAGATCAGTTACCTACATGATTAACAAGATCAGTTACCTACATGATTAACAAGATCAGTAACCTACATGAAGGACAAGATCAGTTACCTACATGAAGGATAAGATCAGTTACCTACATGAAGGATAAGATCAGTTACCAACATGAAGAACAAGATCAGTTACCTACATGAAGAACAAGATCAGTTACCTACATGAAGAACAAGATCAGTTACCTACATGAAGGAAAAGATCAGTTACCTACATGAGTAACAAGATCAGTTACCTACATGAAGGATAAGATCAGTTACCTACATGAAGAACAAGATCAGTTACCTACATGAAGGATAAGATCAGTTACCTACATGAAGGACAAGATCAGTTACCCATGATTAACAAGATCAGTTACCTACATGAAGGACAAGATCAGTTACCTACATAACAAGATCAGTTACCTACATGAAGGATAAGATCAGTTACCTACATACAGTTACCAACATGAAGAACAAGATCAGTTTCCTACATGAAGGACAAGATCAGTTACCTACATTAATAACAAGATCAGTTACCTACATGAAGGATAAGATCAGTTACCTACATGAAGGACAAGATCAGTTACCTACATGAAGGACAAGATCAGTTACCTACATGAAGGACAAGATCAGTTACCTACATGAAGGACAAGATCAGTTACCTACATGAAGAACAAGATCAGTTACCTACATGAAGGATAAGATCAGTTACCTACATGATTAACAAGATCAGTTACCTACATGAAGGATAAGATCAGTTACCTACATGAAGGATAAGATCAGTTACCTACATGAAGGACAAGATCAGTTACTACATGAAGGATAAGATGTTACCTACATGAATAACAAGATCAGTTACCTACATGAATAACAAGATCAGTTACCTACATGAAGAACAAGATCAGTTACCTACATGAAGGACAAGATCAGTTACCTACATTACCTACATGATTAACAAGATCAGTTACCTACATGAAGGATAAGATCAGTTACCTACATGAAGGACAAGATCAGTTACCTACATGAAGAACAAGATCAGTTACCTACATGAAGGACAAGATCAGTTACCTACATGAAGAACAAGATCAGTTACCTACATGAAGGATAAGATCAGTTACCTACATGAAGGACAAGATCTACATGATGAAGATCAGTTAAGAACAAGATCAGTTAACATGAAGATCAAACAAGATCAGTTACCTACATGAAGGAACAAGATCAGTTACCTACATGAAGGACAAGATCAGTTACCTACATGAAACAAGATCAGTTACCTACATGAAGGACAAGATCAGTTACCTACATGATTAACAAGATCAGTTACCTACATGAAGAACAAGATCAGTTACCTACATGAAGGACAAGATGAAGAACAAGATCAGTTCCTACATGAAGAACAAGATCAGTTACCTCAGTTACCTACATGAAGAATAAGATCAGTTACCTACATGAAGGATAAGATCAGTTACCTACATACAAGATCAGTTACCAACATGAATTAACAAGATCAGTTACCTACATGAAGGACAAGATCAGTTACCTACATGATTAACAAGATCAGTTACCTACATGAAGAATAAGATCAGTTACCTACATGAAGAACAAGATCAGTTACCTACATGAAGGATAAGATCAGTTACCTACATGATTAACAAGATCAGTTACCTACATGAAGGATAAGATCAGTTACCTACATGAAGGACAAGATCAGTTACCTACATGATTAACAAGATGAATGAAACAAGATCAGTTACCTACATGAAGAACAAGATCAGTTACCTACATGAAGAACAAGATCAGTTACCTACATGAAGAACAAGATCAGTTACCAACATGAAGAACAAGATCAGTTACCTACATGATTAACAAGATCAGTTACCTACATGATTAACAAGATCAGTAACCTACATGAAGGACAAGATCAGTTACCTACATGAAGGACAAGATCAGTTACCAACATGAAGAACAAGATCAGTTACCTACATGATTAACAAGATCAGTTACCTACATGATTAACAAGATCAGTAACCTACATGAAGGACAAGATCAGTTACCTACATGAAGGAAAAGATCAGTTACCTACATGAGTAACAAGATCAGTTACCTACATGAAGGATAAGATCAGTTACCTACATGAAGAACAAGATCAGTTACCTACATGAAGGATAAGATCAGTTACCTACATGAAGGACAAGATCAGTTACCTACATGATTAACAAGATCAGTTACCTACATGAAGGACAAGATCAGAATGATTAACAAGATCAGTTACCTACATGAAGGATAAGATCAGTTACCTACATGAAGGACAAGATCAGTTACCAACATGAAGAACAAGATCAGTTACCTACATGAAGGACAAGATCAGTTACCTACATGATTAACAAGATCAGTTACCTACATGAAGGACAAGATCAGTTACCTACATGATTAACAAGATCAGTTACCTACATGAAGAATAAATCAGTTACCTACATGATTAACAAGATCAGTTACCTACATGAAGGATAAGATCAGTTACCTACATGAAGGACAAGATCAGTTACCTACATGATTAACAAGATCAGTTACCTACATGAAGGATAAGATCAGTTACCTACATGAAGAACAAGATCAGTTACCTACATGAAGAACAAGATCAGTTACCTACATGAAGGACAAGATCAGTTACCAACATGAAGAACAAGATCAGTTACCTACATGATTAACAAGATCAGTTAATGATTAACAAGATCAGTAAGTACATGAAGGACAAGATCAGTTACCTACATGAAGGATAAGATCAGTTACCTACATGAAGGATAAGATCAGTTACCAACATGAAGAACAAGATCAGTTACCTACATGAAGAACAAGATCAGTTACCTACATGAAGAACAAGATCAGTTACCTACATGAAGGAAAAGATCAGTTACCTACATGATTAACAAGATCAGTTACCTACATGAAGGATAAGATCAGTTACCTACATGAAGAACAAGATCAGTTACCTACATGAAGGATAAGATCAGTTACCTACATGAAGGACAAGATCAGTTACCTACATGATTAACAAGATCAGTTACCTACATGAAGGACAAGGTTACAAGATTAACAAGATCAGTTACCTACATGAAGAATAAGATCAGTTACCTACATGAAGAACAAGATCAGTTACCTACATGAAGGATAAGATCAGTTACCTACATGATTAACAAGATCAGTTACCTACATGAAGGATAAGATCAGTTACCTACATGAAGGACAAGATCAGTTACCTACATGATTAACAAGATCAGTTACCTACATGAAGGATAAGATCAGTTACCTACATGAAGAACAAGATCAGTTACCTACATGAAGAACAAGATCAGTTACCTACATGAAGGACAAGATCAGTTACCAACATGAAGAACAAGATCAGTTACCTACATGATTAACAAGATCAGTTACCTACATGATTAACAAGATCAGTAACCTACATGAAGGACAAGATCAGTTACCTACATGAAGGACAAGATCAGTTACCAACATGAAGAACAAGATCAGTTACCTACATGATTAACAAGATCAGTTACCTACATGATTAACAAGATCAGTAACCTACATGAAGGACAAGATCAGTTACCTACATGAAGGAAAAGATCAGTTACCTACATGAGTAACAAGATCAGTTACCTACATGAAGGATAAGATCAGTTACCTACATGAAGAACAAGATCAGTTACCTACATGAAGGATAAGATCAGTTACCTACATGAAGGACAAGATCAGTTACCTACATGATTAACAAGATCAGTTACCTACATGAAGGACAAGATCAGTTACCTACATGATTAACAAGATCAGTTACCTACATGAAGGATAAGATCAGTTACCTACATGAAGGACAAGATCAGTTACCAACATGAAGAACAAGATCAGTTACCTACATGAAGGACAAGATCAGTTACCTACATGATTAACAAGATCAGTTACCTACATGAAGGACAAGATCAGTTACCTACATGATTAACAAGATCAGTTACCTACATGAAGAATAAATCAGTTACCTACATGATTAACAAGATCAGTTACCTACATGAAGGATAAGATCAGTTACCTACATGAAGGACAAGATCAGTTACCTACATGATTAACAAGATCAGTTACCTACATGAAGGATAAGATCAGTTACCTACATGAAGAACAAGATCAGTTACCTACATGAAGAACAAGATCAGTTACCTACATGAAGGACAAGATCAGTTACCAACATGAAGAACAAGATCAGTTACCTACATGATTAACAAGATCAGTTACCTACATGATTAACAAGATCAGTAACCTACATGAAGGACAAGATCAGTTACCTACATGAAGGATAAGATCAGTTACCTACATGAAGGATAAGATCAGTTACCAACATGAAGAACAAGATCAGTTACCTACATGAAGAACAAGATCAGTTACCTACATGAAGAACAAGATCAGTTACCTACATGAAGGAAAAGATCAGTTACCTACATGAGTAACAAGATCAGTTACCTACATGAAGGATAAGATCAGTTACCTACATGAAGAACAAGATCAGTTACCTACATGAAGGATAAGATCAGTTACCTACATGAAGGACAAGATCAGTTACCTACATGATTAACAAGATCAGTTACCTACATGAAGGACAAGATCAGTTACCTACATGAAGGATAAGATCAGTTACCTACATTAATAACAAGATCAGTTACCTACATGAAGGATAAGATCAGTTACCTACATGAAGGACAAGATCAGTTACCAACATGAAGAACAAGATCAGTTACCTACATGATTAACAAGATCAGTTACCTACATGATTAACAAGATCAGTAACCTACATGAAGGACAAGATCAGTTACCTACATGAAGGAAAAGATCAGTTACCTACATGAGTAACAAGATCAGTTACCTACATGAAGGATAAGATCAGTTACCTACATGAAGAACAAGATCAGTTACCTACATGAAGGATAAGATCAGTTACCTACATGAAGGACAAGATCAGTTACCTACATGATTAACAAGATCAGTTACCTACATGAAGGACAAGATCAGTTACCTACATGATTAACAAGATCAGTTACCTACATGAAGGATAAGATCAGTTACCTACATGAAGGACAAGATCAGTTACCAACATGAAGAACAAGATCAGTTACCTACATGAAGGACAAGATCAGTTACCTACATGATTAACAAGATCAGTTACCTACATGAAGGACAAGATCAGTTACCTACATGATTAACAAGATCAGTTACCTACATGAAGAATAAATCAGTTACCTACATGATTAACAAGATCAGTTACCTACATGAAGGATAAGATCAGTTACCTACATGAAGGACAAGATCAGTTACCTACATGATTAACAAGATCAGTTACCTACATGAAGGATAAGATCAGTTACCTACATGAAGAACAAGATCAGTTACCTACATGAAGAACAAGATCAGTTACCTACATGAAGGACAAGATCAGTTACCAACATGAAGAACAAGATCAGTTACCTACATGATTAACAAGATCAGTTACCTACATGATTAACAAGATCAGTAACCTACATGAAGGACAAGATCAGTTACCTACATGAAGGATAAGATCAGTTACCTACATGAAGGATAAGATCAGTTACCAACATGAAGAACAAGATCAGTTACCTACATGAAGAACAAGATCAGTTACCTACATGAAGAACAAGATCAGTTACCTACATGAAGGAAAAGATCAGTTACCTACATGAGTAACAAGATCAGTTACCTACATGAAGGATAAGATCAGTTACCTACATGAAGAACAAGATCAGTTACCTACATGAAGGATAAGATCAGTTACCTACATGAAGGACAAGATCAGTTACCTACATGATTAACAAGATCAGTTACCTACATGAAGGACAAGATCAGTTACCTACATGAAGGATAAGATCAGTTACCTACATTAATAACAAGATCAGTTACCTACATGAAGGATAAGATCAGTTACCTACATGAAGGACAAGATCAGTTACCAACATGAAGAACAAGATCAGTTTCCTACATGAAGGACAAGATCAGTTACCTACATTAATAACAAGATCAGTTACCTACATGAAGGATAAGATCAGTTACCTACATGAAGGACAAGATCAGTTACCTACATGAAGGACAAGATCAGTTACCTACATGAAGGACAAGATCAGTTACCTACATTAATAACAAGATCAGTTACCTACATGAAGGATAAGATCAGTTACCTACATGAAGGATAAGATCAGTTACCTACATGAAGGATAAGATCAGTTACCTACATGAAGGATAAGATCAGTTACCTACATGAAGGATAAGATCAGTTACCTACATGAAGGACAATATCAGTTACCTACATGAAGGACAAGATCAGTTACCTACATGAAGGACAAGATCAGTTACCTACATGATTAACAAGATCAGTTACCTACATGAAGGATAAGATCAGTTACCAACATGAAGGATAAGATCAGTTACCTACATGAATAACAAGATCAGTTACCTACATGATTAACAAGATCAGTTACCTACATGAATAACAAGGTCAGTTACCTACATGATTAACCAGATCAGTTACCTACATGAAGGACAAGATCAGTTACCTACATGAATAACAAGCTCAGTTACCTACATGAAGGACAAGATCAGTTACCTACATGATTAACAAGATCAGTTACCTACATGAAGGATAAGATCAGTTACCTACATGAAGAACAAGATCAGGTACCTACATGAAGGACAAGATCAGTTACCAACATGAAGAACAAGATCAGTTACCAACATGAAGGACAAGATCAGTTACCTACATGATTAACAAGATCAGTTACCTACATGATTAACAAGATCAATAACCTACATGAAGGACAAGATCAGTTACCTACATGAAGGATAAGATCAGTTACCTACATGAAGGATAAGATCAGTTACCAACATGAAGAACAAGATCAGTTACCTACATGAAGGACAAGATCAGTTACCTACATTAATAACAAGATCAGTTACCTACATGATTAACAAGATCAGTTACCTACATGATTAACAAGATCAGTTACCTACATGAAGGATAAGATCAGTTACCTACATGAAGGACAAGATCAGTTACCTACATGAAGGACAATATCAGTTACCTACATGAAGGACAATATCAGTTACCTACATGAAGAACAAGATCAGTTACCTACATGAAGAACAAGATCAGTTACCTACATGAAGGAAAAGATCAGTTACCTACATGATTAACAAGATCAGTTACCTACATGAAGGATAAGATCAGTTACCTACATGAAGAACAAGATCAGTTACCTACATGAAGGATAAGATCAGTTACCTACATGAAGGACAAGATCAGTTACCTACATGATTAACAAGATCAGTTACCTACATGAAGGACAAGATCAGTTACCTACATGATTAACAAGATCAGTTACCTACATGAAGGACAAGATCAGTTACCAACATGAAGAACAAGATCAGTTACCTACATGAAGGATAAGATCAGTTACCTACATGAAGGAAAAGATCAGTTACCTACATGAAGGACAAGATCAGTTACCAACATGAAGAACAAGATCAGTTACCTACATGATTAACAAGATCAGTTACCTACATGATTAACAAGATCAGTTACCTACATGAAGGACAAGATCAGTTACCTACATGAAGAACAAGATCAGTTACCTACATGAAGGACAAGATCAGTTACCTAGATGAAGGATAAGATCAGTTACCTACATGAAGGATAAGATCAGTTACCTACATGAAGGAAAAGATCAGTTACCTACATGAAGGACAAGATCAGTTACCTAGATGAAGGATAAGATCAGTTACCTACATGAAGGATAAGATCAGTTACCTACATGAAGGACAAGATCAGTTACCAACATGAAGAACAAGATCAGTTACCAACATGAAGAACAAGATCAGTTACCTACATGATTAACAAGATCAGTTACCTACATGAAGGACAAGATCAGTTACCTACATGAAGGACAAGATCAGTTACCTACATGAAGGATAAGATCAGTTACCTACACGAAGGACAAGATCAGTGTCACGCCCTGGTCGAAGTATTTTGTGTTTTTCTTTATGTTTTGGTCAAGCCAGGGTGTGACATGGGTTTTTGTATGTGGTGTGTAGCTTAGTGGGATTGTAGCTTAGTGGGGTGTTCTGGGAGAGTCTATGGCTGTCTGAAGTGGTTCTCAATCAGAGGCAGGTGTTTACCGTTGTCTCTGATTGGGAACCATATTTAGGCAGCCATATTCTTTGGTTGTATTGTGGGTGATTGTCCTGAGTGTCTTGATGTCCGTGTTAGATGTTAGTTGACACATGTATAGGCTGTTTTTGGTTTTCGTTTATTGTTTTGTAGTGTTGTTTAGATTCGTGTTACGTTTGTTTATTAAAACATGAATCGCAATCGACACGCTGCGTTTTGGTCCGACTCTCCTTCACCATTATATCCTTCCTGTTTGGCCCTGTCCGGGGGTTTCCTCGGATGGGGCCACAGTGTCTCCTGACCCCTCCTGTCTCAGCCTCCAGTATTTATGCTGCATTAGTTTATGTGTCGGGGGGCTAGGGTCAGTTTGTTATATCTGGAGTACTTCTCCTGTCCTATTCGGTGTCCTGTGTGAATCTAAGTGTGCGTTCTCTAATTCTCTCCTTCTCTCTTTCTTTCTCTCTCGGAGGACCTGAGCCCTAGGACCATGTCCCAGGACTACCTGACATGATGACTCCTTGCTGTCCCCAGTCCACCTGGCCATGCTGCTGCTCCAGTTTCAACTGTTCTGCCTTACTATTATTCAACCATGCTGGTCATTTATGAACATTTGAACATCTTGGCCACGTTCTGTTATAATCTCCACCCGGCACAGCCAGAAGAGGACTGGCCACCCCACATATGCTCTCTTAATTCTCTCTTTCTTTTCTCTCTCTCGGAGGACCTGAGCCCTAGGACCGTGCCCCAGGACTACCTGACATGATGACTCCTTGCTGTCCCCAGTCCACCTGACTGTGCTGCTGCTCCAGTTTCAACTGTTCTGCCTTATTATTATTCGACCATGCTGGTCATTTATGAACATTTGAACATCTTGGTCATGTTCTGTTATAATCTCTACCCGGCACAGCCAGAAGGGGACTGGCCACCCCACATAGCCTGGTTCCTCTCTAGGTTTCTTCCTAGGTTTTGGCCTTTCTAGGGAGTTTTTCCTAGCCACCGTGCTTTTACACCTGCATTGTTTGCTGTTTGGGGTTTTAGGCTGGGTTTCTGTACAGCACTTTGAGATATCAGCTGATGTACGAAGGGCTATATAAATAAATTTGATTTGATTTGATTTGATTTGATTAGAAAGCCGTTACAGAATCACCCACCACAGGACCAAGCAGCGTGTCAACAGGCAGGAGCCACAGGAGAAGCAGCAAAGGCAGCAACAGCGGCGCAATGAGGATTGGACATGGGACGAGATATTGGATGGCAAGGGTTGCTACACATGGGAGGAGATCCTGGCGGGAAGGGATCGCCTTCCATGGGAACAGGTGGAGGCAGCCGGAGAGAGGAGCCGGCGATATGAGGGAACACGGTTGGCAAGGAAGCCTGAGAATCAGCCCCAAAAATTTCTTGGGGGGGGCTCACAGGGAGTATGGCTACGCTAGGTAGGAGACCTACGCTAACTTCCTGTGGTTACCGGGGGGCTAGAGAGACCGGGCAGGCACCTTGTTATGCAGTGGTGCGCACGGTGTCCCCAGTGCGGGTACATAGCCCGGTGCGGTATATTCCAGCTCCTCGTATCGGCCGGGCTAGAGTGGGCATCGAGCCAGGTAAGGTTGGGCAGGCTCGGTGCTCAAGAGCTCCAGTGCGCCTGCACGGTCCGGTCTATCCAGTACCACCTCCACACCCCAGCCCTCCGGTAGCAGCTCCCCGCACCAGGCTTCCTGTGCGTGTCCTCGGTTCATTACCACCAGTGCCAGCACCACGAATCAAGCCTACAGTGTGTCCCACCTGTCCAGCGCTGCCGGAGCCTCCCACCTGTCCGGCGCCGCTGCCGGAGCGTCCCGCCTGTCCGGCGCCGCTGCCGGAGCGTCCCGCCTGTCCGGCGCCGCTGCGGAGCCTCCCGCCTGTCCGGCGCCGCTGCGGAGCGTCCCGCCTGTCCGGCGCCGCTGCCGGAGCGTCCCGCCTGTCCGGCGCCGCTGCCGGAGCGTCCCGCCTGTCCGGCGCCGCTGCCGGAGCTTCCCGCCTGTCCGGCGCTGTCAGAGCTACCGCCCCTCATGCCAGAGGCGCCAGAGCCCCTCATTCCAGAGGCACCAGTACTCCTCTGTTCAGCGCAGCCAGAGCTGTCAGCCTGCATGAAGCATCCAGAGCTGTCAGTCTGCCCAGCGCCGCCAGTGCTACCAGTCTGCCCAGCGCCGCCAGTCTGCCCAGCGCCGCCAGTGCCCCCAGTCTGCCCAGCGCCGCCAGTCTGCCCAGCGCCGCCAGTCGGCCAGGATCTGCCAGTAGTGCCAGTCGGCCAGGATCTGCCAGTCGGCCAGGATCTGCCAGTCGGCCAGGATCCGCCAGTCTGCCAGAAGTGCCAGTCAGCCAGGATCCGCCAGTCAGCCAGGATCCGCCAGTCAGCCAGGATCCGCCAGTCAGCCAGGATCCGCCAGTCAGCCAGGATCCGCCAGTCAGCCAGGATCCGCCAGTCAGCCAGGATCTGCCAGACCGGCTAGTCAGCCAGGATCTGCCAGTCAGCCAGGATCTGCCAGATCCGCTAGTCAGCCAGGATCCGCCAGTCAGCCAGGATCTGCCAGATCCGCTTGTCAGCCAGGATACGTCAGTCTGCCAGATCCGCCAGTCAGCCAGGATCCGCCAGTCAGCCAGGATCCGCCAGTCAGCCAGGATCCGCCAGTCAGCCAGGATCCGCCAGTCAGCCAGGATCCGCCAGAACCGCTAGTCAGCCAGGATCCGCCAGTCAGCCAGGATCTGCCAGAACCGCTAGTCAGCCAGGATCCGCCAGTCAGCCAGGATCTGCCAGTCAGCCAGGATCTGCCGGAACCACCAGCCAGCCAGGATCTGGTAGATCCATCAACCTGCCTGAGCTTCCTCTCACTCCTGAGCTTCCTCTCACTCCTGAGCTTCCTCTCACTCCTGAGCTTCCTCTCACTCCTGAGCTTCCTCTCACTCTCAAGCTTTCTCTCACTCTCGAGCTTTCTCTCACTCCCGAGCTTCCCCTCAGTCCCGAGCTGCCTCCGTCCCGAGCTGTCCTTCAGTCCCGATCTGCTCCTCAGTCCAGTGGGGTTCTGGGTGAGGACTACTAGGCCATGGTCGGCGGCGAGGGTGGACTATCCAGGGACGCGAGGAAGAGGGACTAAGACAGTGTTTGAGTGGGGTCCGCGTCCCGCACCGGAGCCGCCACCATGGACAGACGCCCACCCGGACCATCCCTGTTGTTTTGAGGTGCGTTCGGGAGTCCGCACCTTGGGGGGGGGGTTCTGTCACACCCTGGTCAAAGTATTTTGTGTTTTTCTTTATGTTTTGGTCAGGCCAGGGTGTGACATGGGTTTTTGTATGTGGTGTGTAGCTTAGTGGGATTGTAGCTTAGTGGGGTGTTCTGGGAGAGTCTATGGCTGTCTGAAGTGGTTCTCAATCAGAGGCAGGTGTTTACCGTTGTCTCTGATTGGGAACCATATTTAGGCAGCCATATTCTTTGGTTGTATTGTGGGTGATTGTCCTGAGTGTCTTGATGTCCGTGTTAGATGTTAGTTGACACATGTATAGGCTGTTTTCGGTTTTCGTTTCGTTTATTGTTTTGTAGTGTTTAGATTCGTGTTACGTTTGTTTATTAAAACATGAATCGCAATCGACACGCTGCGTTTTGGTCCGACTCTCCTTCACCATTAGAAAGCCGTTACAATCAGTTACCTACATGAAGGACAAGATCAGTTACCTACATGAAGGACAAGATCAGTAACCTACATGAAGGACAAGATCAGTTACCTACATGAAGGATAAGATCAGTTACCTACATGAAGGATAAGATCAGTTACCAACATGAAGGACAAGATCAGTTACCAACATGAAGGATAAGATCAGTTACCTACACGAATAACAAGATCAGTTACCTACATGAAGGACAAGATCAGTTACCAACATGAAGGATAAGATCAGTTACCAACATGAAGGATAAGATCAGTTACCTACATGAAGGACAAGATCAGTTACCAACATGAAGGATAAGATCAGTTACCTACATGAAGCACAAAGTCAGTTACCTACACGAATAACAAGATCAGTTACCTACATGAAGGACAAGATCAGTTACCTACATGAAGGACAAGATCAGTTACCTACATGTGATGTTAGACAATGACAATGATTGAAAGTGAAATAATTAGGACAGTGTGCCTTTGCATAAGAGCATCACATGGGACATTCCCTGTACTAAGCCTGATCCAAGAAGTTGCCAACAAAAAGTGAGGACATTGTGGCCTTTAAATGCAGTATGTGATTTATCCATATAGACTTGTGTGTTGTTTAGCAACAAAACCAACAGGTGTGCAAAACAGACGGGATTGCCTTAGGTTGTTGACAACATGTAAACCATATTTAGTCTCCTATGTTTATTGAAAACAGAAATACATTTTCACAATGAGCACTTGTTGTCTCTCAAATACATTGTTACAGTTGTTGGTTAGTCAGCGAGCAATTTTTTTTTGACATATTAGCATAGAAATGACATCAGTCAATACGCCTCAAAACAAGACATAGTATCAAGAACAACAAGATAAAACTATCTAAAACGAGACACCTGATTCTCCACAGGACAGCGTCTTGTCATTGACCCGTTTACATGCACACCAATATCCCGTTATTATTCAGGATACGTAAGTATTCAGTTTCGCATGTCATGTGTGTTGTGTGATGACTCTGTCCGATTGTCAAACAAATTACTTCAAAAAGTAGGCTACCTGAGCATTTCAAACCTCCGTAATAATTCCATAATAATCTTTCTTTTTTTTGCTGATACTCTGTACTGGACATTGTAGCCTAAAGTTACTTGACCCTAATTTAGACACGTTTCTTCTTATAATTTCCGACATTTGTTAGGCCTTATTATAATTTCCGACATTTGTTAGGCCTTATTATAATTTCCTACATTTTGTCAGGCCTTATTATAATTTCCTACATTTGTTAGGCCTTATTATAATTTACGACATTTGTTAGGCCAATGTTTGTCAACTATAGTTTGATACATGCAGCTTCTCTTCTGTCATAACTTGTTGCCCCCAGAATATTAAATAAAGTAGTTCACACCAGAATAATGTCTTACATTGATAGAATGAATGAATGCATTAGTAATCTATTTAACACCGCTAAAGTTGTCTGTTTCATTTAGGGACCGGGGAGAATGCATTAGTAATCTATTTAACACCGATAAAGTTGTCTGTTTCATTTAGGGACCGGGGAGAATGCATTAGTAATCTATTTAACACCAATAAAGTTGTCTGTTTCATTTAGGGATCGGGGGGAATGCATTAGTAATCTATTTAACACCGCTAAAGTTGTCTGTTTCATTTAGGGACCGGGGGGAATGCATTAGTAATCTATTTAACACTGCTAAAGTTGTCTGTTTCATTTAGGGACCGGGGGGAATGCATTAGTAATCTATTTAACACCGATAAAGTTGTCTGTTTCATTTAGGGATCGGGGGGAATGCATTAGTAATCTATTTAACACCGCTAAAGTTGTCTGTTTCATTTAGGGACCGGGGGGAATGCATTAGTAATCTATTTAACACTGCTAAAGTTGTCTGTTTCATTTAGGGACCGGGGGGAATGCATTAGTAATCTATTTAACACCGCTAAAGTTGTCTGTTTCATTTAGGGACCGGGGAGAAAAATATGCAAGAACTCCAAAACAGTGGTAAAATTGGTCCTGTGCAAAATGTCCAAATGTCATCAGTTTGACCGGTTTTAAGGAAATAAAAGCTGAGAAAACGATGAAACACGTTTCTGATAAGACTTCAGTTCATCTTGAGTGCATATTTGATGTGGTTAAAATACTGTCTTCTTGCATAACAGTGTTAAAGATAACACGTTACACTCACATTCGTATTTCCTCAAGAGATGCTGAAAGAAAGAAATCATAAGTTGCTCTGGAAAAGAGCGTTTGCTAAATGACTAATATGTAAACAAACAAAAATATTTGTCCGCTGCTGTTCACGAGACAAAATTAAACTTTATTGTACCATTTAATATTATAGGCCTACAGTCATTGTCCAGATTTCAGTAACTATTCCATGTAACCCATATGAAATTAAATTAGGAATTGTCTTTATTTATGGTACAGGGATACTCGTGAGCGGGATATTAAAAGTTAATGTAAACAGTTTACCCCGAATAAAATCTTAAGCGGGGTATGAGCTACTATCCCGGATACTGTGCGCATGTAAACATGCTCATTGTTCCTAACTATCTGAACATCCAGAATCACAACGACACGTGGACTTCTGCCCCATTGAAGCGCGTGCATGGTTTTCGTGATGTTGTCAGCTAAACCCGTCTGGACTATTTGTCTAGTGTACAGCTTTTAGGATTGTAGAGGCTAGTTTTATATTTTAATTGCACGTGGAGTTTTTGACTCACCTGAAACACAGTTTGTAAAAAATAGCACAGTACACAATCTCATACAAAACGTTTTCCTTTCCATTTTCAACATATTATATTCCAACAGGTCCGTGTGAAAACCGCAATCCAGTGGAGGTAGAAGTGAAAAGTGACTCGGGTCTCTGGGCGCCACTGAAACGAGTCGGCAGCGATACACCTCTGATTGAAACCGCTCCCTTGTCTTGGCCAGCTACTGTCTGTCAGTGTTTAAACGCGCTGTCTAAAAAAGAAAAAGACGCGTTGTGGTTTATTGCCCGGTGGGATGGGCTTCTGATACTAGTGTATGCAACTTGCTTAACTTGTTTGTGATGACTTCCGTCCTTGACTATTCTTAAATAAGTATATACAACACACTGTCAGTGTTAGAATCTTAATATCACATACAGAACTGGATTTTATAACCATTTTTTGAATGGTTTCCCCCGTCGCCTCTTCTTCTCCCGACAGTTGAAAGTGCAGTGACCCTAGCGGATAATCACCCAGATAATTGGCCCATACCGAAACTAATTTCACACATATAACAACAGATGAGATAAATTAGGTAACGTATGATGGGGAGAAAGGAAGTGAATGGTTGAGTTGATGAGTGAGGGGAAGCGAAGGATGCATAATTATGTAATCATTGTGAATGAAGAACAGGGCCGGCCATTCTATTGTGTTGATCGCTTCTAGTTCCACTGAACAAAAATATAAATGCAACATGCAACAATTTCAAAAATATTACTGAGTTATAGTTCATATAATGAAATCAGTCCATTTAAATACATGATTTAAGGCCTAATCAATGGATTTCACATGACTGGGAATACAGATATGCATCTGTTGGTCACAGATACAGGGTCAGTTAATACCATACTATATACAGGGTCAGTTAATACTATACTATATACAGGGTCAGTTAATACCACACTATATACAGGGTCAGTTAATACCATACTATATACAGGGTCAGCTAATACCATACTATATACAGGGTCAGTTAAATACCATACTATATACAGGGTCAGTTCAGAGGAAGTGATGTTGCCTACCCTCACCACCTGTGGTCGGCACGTCAGGAAGTCCAGGATCCAGATGCAGAGCGAGGTGTTCAGACCCAGAGTCCTAAACTCGGGACTTCCTTAATATTAGCTGTTATTTACAAATAGACACAGACCTCCACCACTTGTCTTACCGGAGACAGCTGTTCTATCTTCCCGATGGACTAAAAACCCACCATCTGTATGTTATCCATGTCGTCGTTCAGCCACGGCTCGGTGAAACATAAGATATTACAGTTTTTAATGTCCCGTTGGTAGAATAGTCTTGATCGGACCTCATCCAGTTTATTATCCAATGATTGCGAGTTGGCTAATAGGACTGATGGTAGAGGCAGGTTACCCACTCGCTGTCGGATCCACGTTGGCTAATAGGACGGATGGTAGAGGCAGGTTACCCACTCCCCGTCGGATCCACGTTGGCTAATAGGACGGATGGTAGAGGCAGGTTACCCACTCCCCGTCGGATCCACGTTGGCTAATAGGACGGATGGTAGAGGCAGGTTACCCACTCCCCGTCGGATCCACGTTGGCTAATAGGACGGATGGTAGAGGCAGGTTACCCACTCCCCGTCGGATCCACGTTGGCTAATAGGACGGATGGTAGAGGCAGGTTACCCACTCCCGTCGGATCCACGTTGGCTAATAGGACGGATGGTAGAGGCAGGTTACCCACTCGCCGTCGGATCCACGTTGGCTAATAGGACGGATGGTAGAGGCAGGTTACCCACTCCCCGTCGGATCCACGTTGGCTAATAGGACGGATGGTAGAGGCAGGTTACCCACTCCCCGTCGGATCCACGTTGGCTAATAGGACGGATGGTAGAGGCAGGTTACCCACTCCCCGTCGGATCCACGTTGGCTAATAGGACGGATGGTACAGGCAGATTACTCACTCGCCGTCGGATCCTTACAAGACACCCTACTACTTTGAAGAATCTAAAATCTCAAATATATTTTGATTTGTTTAACTCTTTTTTTTTGGTTAGTACATGATTCCATATGTGTTATTTCATCATTTTATTATCTTCACTATTATTCTACAATGTAGAAAATAATTTAAAAAAAAATAAAGAAAGAAAAGCCCTTGAATGAGTAGGTGTGTCCAAACTGTTGACTGGTAGTGTACGTTCCCTGTGTCTCTTCTTCATGTGTTCAGTGTTCTTCATGTCTCTTCTTCTTGTGTTCAGTGTTCTTCATGTCTCTTCTTCTTGTGTTCAGTGTTCTTCATGTCTCTTCTTCGTGTCTCTTCTTCGTGTCTCTTCTTCATGTCTCTTCTTCATGTCTCTTCTTCATGTGTTCAGTGTTCTTCATGTCTCTTCTTCATGTCTCTTCTTCGTGTCTCTTCCTCATGTCTCTTCTTCGTGTCTCTTCTTCATGTCTCTTCTTCGTGTCTCTTCTTCATTTCTCTTCTTTGTGTCTCTTCTTCGTGTCTCTTCTTCGTGTCTCTTCTTTGTGTCTCTTCTTCGTGTCTCTTCTTTGTGTCTCTTCTTCATGTCTCTTCTTTGTGTCTCTTCTTCATGCGAATGACGGGGATTTGGGCCTTGTCCGATGTCTGAAGTAAATCCATTGCGTCCGACTCATTAAATTAAAAACCTTCATCCAGTTCAAGGTGAGTAATCGCTGTTCTGATATCCAGAAGCTCTTTTCGGTCATAAGAGACGGTAGCAGCAACATTATGTACGAAATAAGTTACAAATAACGCAAACAAAAAAACACACACACACACATAATAGCACAATTGTTTAGGAGCCCGTTAAACGGCAGCCTTCTCCTTCGGCGCCATTCTTCATTATGGGGTATTGTGATGTCATTATGGGGTATTGTGATGTCATTATGGGGTATTGTGTGTAGACTAATGAGAAAAAACAACAAATAATTCATCCATTTTAGAATAAGGCTGTAACGTAACAAAATGTGGAAAAAGTCAAGGGATCTGAATTCTTTCCGAATGCACTGTATGGCCAATATATCACGGCTAAGGGCTGTTGTTATGCACGACGCAACGCGGAGTGTCCGGACAAAGCCCCTAGCCATGGTATATTGGCCATATATCACAAACCCCTGAGGTGCCTTATTGCTATTAGATACTGGTTACCAAGATAATTAGAGCAGTAAAAATAAATGTTTTGTCATACCCGTTTTATAAGGTCTGATATAACACGGCTTTCAGCCAATCAACATTCAGGGCTCTAACCACCCAGTTTATAATTGTGTTTATATACAGACATAGTTCTTTTTTCCCACCCTACAATCCTGTGTCTGTACAACGTGTCTGGAAGATGATATCGGATATCTCGATGTAGCCCACTAGACTCCTGGAACATAGTTGAAACAGCCCAATGACTAATATCTAAAGTTACAGGTCTTGACTGATATGTACACACTATGCTGTTACAGCAACAAGACACATGGTAACTGTACAACCTGCCAAATCAAGCAAACACGGCTATCTTACCGATCTCAACTTTGATAACATTGTTCCAGTGTCACACCCTGACCATAGTTTGCTTTGTATGTTTCTATGTTTTGTTTGGTCAGGGTGTGATCTGAGTGGGCATTCTATGTTACATGTCTAGTTTGTCTATTTCTATGTTTGACCTGATATGGTTCTCAATCAGAGGCAGGTGTTAGTCATTGTCTCTGATTGGGAACCATATTTAGGTAGCTTGTTTGGTGTTGGGTTTTTGTGTGTGATTGTTCCTGTCTCTGTGTTTGCACCAGATAGGACTGTTTTTTTTCTTCACATTTCTTGTTTTGTTAGTCTATTCATGTATAGTTTCTTTATTAAAGAACCATGAATAATAACCCCGCTGCGTTTTGGTCCGCCTCTCCTTCCACGCAAGGATACTGTTACATCCAGAGCCAAATTCATGTTATGATTAAAAGCATGACTGATGAATAATGTCACAAGAGTAAACTGGGTGTGGTAAAACATACAACACTATTGTCGCAACTATCATGTTCACCAATTGGGAATTCACACAGACACCCACACCCCAGCTTACGCTGACTGCTCGTCTGAAATCTGACACACTATCCAGTCTGATCGGGACCAGGAGTTTCCCCAACCACTGCGTGCGTGTGCCTGTGTGCGTGTGTGTGTGTGTGTGTGTGTGTGGACGTGTTTAACTATTCTTGTGGGGACCAGAAGTCCCCAAAAGAATCGTAAATGAACGAAAGTCTGACTAACTGGGGACATTTTGTTAGTCCCCAAGAGGTCAAATGCTATTTCTAGGGGGTTTAGGTTAGACTTACGTTAAGGGTTAGGGTTAGGGAAAATAGGATTTTGAATGGGACTGAATTGTGTGTCCCCACAAGGTTAGACTGCGGGTGTGTTTGTGAACAACGATGTTGTGTGAAAGAAACACACTCCTTGAGGGATGTCTCAAATCAAATCAAATCAAATGTATTTATATAGCCCTTCGTACATCAGCTGATATCTCAAAGTGCTGTACAGAAACCCAGCCTAAAACCCCAAACAGCAAGCAATGCAGGTGTAGAAGCACGGTGGCTAGGAAAAACTCCCTAGAAAGGCCAAAACCTAGGAAGAAACCTAGAGAGGAATCAGGCTATGTGGGGTGGCCAGTCCTCTTCTGGCTGTGCCGGGTGGAGATTATAACAGAACATGGCCAAGATGTTCAAATGTTCATAAATGACCAGCATGGTCAATAATAATAAGGCAGAACAGTTGAAACTGGAGCAGCAGCACGGCCAGGTGGAAGTTGAAACTGGAGCAGCAGCACGGTCAGGTGGAAGTTGAAACTGGAGCAGCAGCACGGCCAGGTGGAAGTTGAAACTGGAGCAGCAGCACGGTCAGGTGGAAGTTGAAACTGGAGCAGCAGCACGGTCAGGTGGAAGTTGAAACTGGAGCAGCAGCACGGTCAGGTGGAAGTTGAAACTGGAGCAGCAGCACGGCCAGGTGGAAGTTGAAACTGGAGCAGCAGCACGGTCAGGTGGAAGTTGAAACTGGAGCAGCAGCACGGTCAGGTGGAAGTTGAAACTGGAGCAGCAGCACGGTCAGGTGGAAGTTGAAACTGGAGCAGCAGCACGGTCAGGTGGAAGTTGAAACTGGAGCAGCACGGTCAGGTGGAAGTTGAAACTGGAGCAGCAGCACGGCCATTGTCCTGATCCTCTCCTTGTGTTGTGACAACAAGACAACAGACACATACTAATCCTGCTGTAAATCATTCTGAACGTGTCTGTGGCTCATAGAATGTTTTACATCTCATGGACTCATCGACCACATATTCTTCTACCACAAGACAACAGTACACTCGACAGCAGGTGAATTGATCAAATCTTTGATTGATTCAAATAGATTACATTACTGATGATATTTCCTATAGGACCTATATGGCATAGCAACATTTCTTTGCCAAGAACCTTGGTCGGGAGTCCTTCATTTTCTGGAGCCAAGGTCAGTTATTCCCAGGGGGCCAGTGACCGACCATATTTAGTAAACCTTCTGTTAGCCCTTATGGTAATTGCAAACAGATTGGGAAACAATGTCAGTGGCTAGTTACAGCAACAAGCAGCCCCTTCCCTGAAAGAGTCCCATTTGACACTTCCTGTAATTCTAGAGTACGTAGCTCTCATACCAGAGTAATGCTACTGTGTCTACAGCTGGTGACCATTGGTTTAACTTTATAACAATATGTGTAACATTCAGAGAGATCAGAGAAGGAGAGATCAGAGAAGGAGAGATAAGAGAAGGAGAGATCAGAAAAGGGGAAACCAGAGAAGGAGAGATCAGAGAAGGAGTAACCAGAGAAGGAAAGATCAGAGAAGGAGTAACCAGAGAAGGAAAGATCAGAGAAGGAGAAACCAGAGAAGGATAGATCAGAGAAGGAGAAACCAGAGAAGGAGAGATCAGAGAAGGAGTAACCAGAGAAGGAGAGATCAGAGAAGGAGAAACCAGAGAAGGAGAGATCAGTGAAGGAGTAACCAGAGAAGGAAAGATCAGAGAAGGAGAAACCAGAGAAGGATAGATCAGAGAAGGAGAAACCAGAGAAGGAGAGATCAGAGGAGAAACCAGAGAAGGAGAGATCAGAGAATGAGAAACCAGAGAAGTAGAGATCAGATAAGAAGAAACCAGAGAAGGAAAGATCAGAGAAGGAGAACCCAGAGAAGGATAGATCAGAGAAGGAGAAACCAGAGAAGGAGAGATCAGAGGAGAAACCAGAGAAGGAGAGATCAGAGAATGAGAAACCAGAGAAGTAGAGATCAGAGAAGAAGAAACCAGAGAAGGAAAGATCAGAGAAGGAGAAACCAGAGAAGGATAGATCAGAGAAGGAGAAACCAGAGAAGGAGAGATCAGAGTAAAAACCAGAGAAGGAGAGATCAGAGAAGGAGAAACCAGAGAAGGATAGATCAGAGAAGGAGAAACCAGAGAAGGAGAGATCAGAGTAGAAACCAGAGAAGGAGAGATCAGAGAAGGAGAAACCAGAGAAGGATGGATCAGAGAAGGAGAAACCAGAGAAGGAGAGATCAGAGTAGAAACCAGAGAAGGAGAGATCAGAGAAGGAGAGATCAGAGAAGGATAGATCAGAGAAGGAGAGATCAGAGAAGGAGAAACCAGAGAAGTAGAAGCCAGAGAAGGAGAGATCAGAGGAGAAAAAAGAGAAGGAAAGATCAGAGAATGAGAGATCAGAGAAGGAGAGATCAGAGAAGGATAGATCAGAGAAGGAGAGATCAGAGAAGGAGAAAACAGAGAAGGAGAGACCAGAGAAGGAGAGATCAGAGAAGGAGAGATCAGAGAAGGAGTAACCAGAGAATGAGAGATCAGAGAATGAGAGATCAGAGAAGGATAGATCAGAGAAGGAGAAACCAGAGAAGGAGAAACCAGAGAAGGAGTGACCAGAGAAGGAGTAACCAGAGAAGGAGAGATCAGCGAAGGAGAGATCAGAGAAGGATAGATCAGAGAAGGAGAAACCAGAGAAGGAGAAACCAGAGAAGGAGAGATCAGAGAAGGAGTAACCAGAGAAGGAGAGACCAGAGGAGAGGTCAGAGAAGGATATATCAGAGAAGGAGAGACCAGAGAAGGAGAGATCAGAGAAGGAGAGATCAGAGAAGGAGAGACCAGAGAAGGAGAGACCAGAGGAGAGGTCAGAGAAGGAGAGATCAGAGAAGGAGAGACCAGAGGAGAGGTCAGAGAAGGAGAGATCAGAGAAGGAGAGATCAGAGAAGGAGAGACCAGAGAAGGAGAGACCAGAGGAGAGGTCAGATAAGCAGAAAATATAATCTATTTAGATCTGCCTCTGAGAGATGTCATTCTAAAGCTCCTTTGGAGGTTTGAAAGAAAACCTGAAGAGGAAACCTTCTCCAGACACATAGATTATACACTGTTCGAAAAAAAGGTTCTATCTAGAACCTAAAATGGTTATTCGGCTGTCGCCATAGGAGGACCATTTGAAGAACCCTTTTTGGTTCCTGGTAGAACCCTTTGAGGTTTTCCTTTCCACAGAGGGTTCTACAAGGAACCCAAAAGAGTTCTACCTGGAACCAAAAAGGGTTCTCCTATGGGGACAGCTGAACAAGAACCCTTTAGGAACCTTTTTTTCTTCTAAGAATGTAGTCTTGACTTTCTCACAGTTTTCGCTCACATTATATCTAAATAGTTTACTGAAAGACACGTAAGGAGGCTCGTAGTGAGTGACTCCATGGACTTTGTATAGACGCGTAAAGAATGTATCAGCCAATAACGATACATGAACCAGGCTATCACTAGACTTAGACCTGCACCTTGTAGTAGTTCAGTGATTATCATCATTAGTTTGTTCTTAATTTGATTCAACTTAGGCGCTACAACTAAATTACAGTTGACTTTTATCTTTACATTACAATCAAATTCAAAGTTCCAGTGAGTGAACTTCCTGTGTGTGTTTTGTGCAACAGGAAGACGTGATGTACACAAGAGCCTGTGTATGTCCCAAATGTCACACTATTCCCTATGTAGTGCACTACTATTGACCAGATCCCTATGGTCTGATGTGATATAGTGCAGTGAGTAGGGAGTAGTGTACCATGTGGGATGCACACGCTGACTTCATCAACTGAGAAAGGGTCTGGTCTGGAGGGTGATGAAGATGGATCGGGCTGTAGTGTTACTTGGCTTTAGCCCTGCTCTGCTTTGCATTCCACAGCCTCTCTGGCCAAAAGAGTTTAGGGAGATTGGCTTAAATTAAAACAAGGATCTTCAACTGGGCTTTTACACAAAGCATTCTGGGAACTCTGAAAGCTTTTTTAATTAGGTGGCTGTCATTTTCACCCTTCTCTGTTTCAGAAGTGTGTAACGCCCTGAAAGAAATTCATGCAGAAAAATCCCCTGGTCCTGATGAACTAGACCCCTGCATCCTACACCTAGCTGCAGACATCATTGCTCCTCCCTTAACATGTATTTTTAACCTCACGCTTGATGTTAAGGAAATCCCCAAGTTATGGAAATCTGCTTTTGTACTAATTCTCCTGAAAGGTGGAGATCCCTCGCTACTTGACAACTATCGACCCATTTCAAAATTGTCTGTTCTGTCAAAGGTACTGGAGTCCTTAGTTAGTAGGCAGCTAAAGACCTACTTCCACGAAAACAACATCTTAAATGGAATGCAGTCAGGTTTTAGGTCTGGCCACAGCACTGTTTCAGCAACATTGAAGGTTTTAATTGACATCCACTGTGCTCTTGATAAGAAGTTACATTGTGTGTCTGTCTTTATTGATTTATCAAAGTATTTTGACCATGCTGTGTTAGTGCAAAGGTTCAAATGTTGTGGAATTACTGGTCATGCTCTAGATTGGTTTATGAATTACCTATCAAATCGTACACAATGTGTAATGGCGGATGGTTGTAAATCTGAGTCCATAGAGGTGTGCTCAGGTGTTCTGCAAGGTTCTATTTTGGGCCCACTGTTGTTCATTTTGCATATCAACAACATTGGGGATCTTATTGAAACAGTGGATGTTCATTTTAATGCAGATGATACTGTTCTTTATTCAAGTGGTAGTAGTTTATCTTTAGCTTTTGAAAATGCCCAAAGAGCATTTAACATACAACAGAATCTGTATAATTTAAAGCTGGTTCTAAATTCAGGTAAAACAAAATGCATGATATTTTCAAATGCCAGGCATGTTACTAATCATGGCATTGCTACATTGGCTGGACCTACTATAGAGCAAGTTAAATTGTACAAATATTTGGGTGTGTGGGTTGATGATAAGCTGAGCTTCACTGTGCATGTAGAGAACTTGATAAGGAAGCTCAAGCTGAGAATAAGTTCTTATTAAAGGCATAATGCTTGTTTTTCTCTGGAGGCCAGGAAGGAGCTGGTACATTACTGGTGTACATTACTGTCGGTTTTAGATTTTAGTGATGTTATATATATGCAGGCCTCAGCCACGACCCTGAGAGCACTTGATTCAGTGTATCATGCAGCCCTCATGTTCATTACAAATCAGAAACGTCTAACACATCATTGTGATCTCTACAGCGCTGTTGGCTGGTCGTCATTCAGCGTAGGCTGAAACACGGGTATACACTGATTTATTAGGCCATTCTTTTTTTAGTCAGGTCAGTAAATAAATATCAATTACGGTCCCATTCTGATTTGCTTCTAACAGTACCAAAAATTAGAACAGGTCATGGTAGAAATAGTTTTAGTTACTTAGGTCCGTGGTCCTGGAATTCTCTCTTGGACATTTTAAAATGTGATGATCTAGTTTCGTTGGTGGAGTTTAAACACTTGATAGATGTTTATATCATAGAAGAGTGTAATTGTCTTTGGGACAGCTGTTTTTAGTCAAGACTTTCGTGAAATGTTTTTGTTGGCCTGTATGTGTGTTTATAGTTGTGTTTAATGTTGTGTTAGTGTACGTAAGTTGTTTTGTCTGAAACGTTGTTCCCCCTGCTGCTATTGGACCAGGTCTCTCTTGGAAAAGAGATGTTATCTCAATGAGAAAAAACCTGTATAAATAAAGGTAAAAAGGTCAAATAAAAAAAATACAAAATACTGAATAGCTGTACTTTGTGCTTGGTTTTAAAGACACGGCATATAAACCAAAGTAAGGCAATTAGTTAGATTATAAAGCAATTCCCCAAAACAGATACATCTCCAACCTTGACTACCGGGATTGTACACTGTAAATATACATGATACTTGGCCTCTCTACCAGTTTTCCCTCTAAGCTGAGAGCATGGGGTGGCAGGTAGACTAGTGGTTAGAGCGTTGGACTAGTAACCGAAAGGTTGCAAGATCAAGCAGTCAAGGTAAAAAATATGTAGTTCTGTCCTTGAACAATGCAGTTAACCCACTATTCCTTAGGGTCTCACTGAAAATAAGAATTTGTTCTTAACTGACTTGCCTAGTTAAATTTTTTTTTAAATGTGTGGCCACACACCTCCACCAGGACTGCCATGCAAGAGATTGCACCAACAGTTTGCACTATATAGATCAATGTTTTCTCTGTGATCGAATAAACATTATATCAGCCCCTTTCCAATGCAACAAATCAACATTTGGCAAGATTGAATCTATTTTTTTTGTTGTAGGTAGAGCCAGGGTGAATTCTATTGGAGGGGGTAGCCCATGAGACAGGGTTGAATATGCAAATAAGACAATAGGCAGAGGGGTCGTCCTCATTGGCTAATTCACTGTATGGTAATAATAATGACTTTTATTTTGGAAAGTGGTTTCTTTTATCCAGTGGCGTGCATTCATGAATGCCAAGGGAAGTCAGGCTTACCAAAAAAATGTACAGAGAATTTTTTTTTTTAAACATAATTTATCTTTCATATTTCTGTGTTTCATGATTCTCGTTCAATTCACAATGTATCTCACAGGAGAAAGCATCCGCGTGGGAGAAACAGCGCCCTCTGTCTGTCTCTCTATGTGTAGCACATCTATCTGATGCTGTCTGGTCCAGACAAGGATGACATTGTTGCCGCCCGTAGCATTGAAGGCAAGGAAAGCCAGCAAGCGTCTGGCATCTCTTTACAAAAATTGTAGTTTTGTTCGATAAAGTCCTTCTTTATATCCCAAAAACAACTAAGTTTAGTTGGCACACTTGATTCAGTAATCCACTTGTTCCACTTGTTCTACAGGTAGACAATGGAATCCCAAAAGTTACAGATAAACTTCGTCCAAACAAGTCAAACAACGTTTCTAATCAATCCTCAGATACCCTAATATGTAAATAAACTATACAATTTAAGACGGAGAATAGTATGTTCAATTCCGGAGATAAATAACAAAGTGCTCGCCCTCATCCACGCCCTCATCCACGCCCTCATCCACGCATGCCACAAGACTACAATCCAAATGAGAGCCACTTTGAGAAACTACAAATTCCAGATCATTTTTCAAAAAACAAGCCTGAAACCCTTTCTAAAGACTGTTGACATCGTGTGGAAACCCTAGGAACTGTGCTTACCATCCAATACTACCAATTATATGCATATCCTGGCTTCTGGGCCTGAGTAGCAGGCAGTTTACTTTGGGCACGTCAGTCATCCGACCTTCCGAATACTGCCCCCTAGCCTTAAGAAGTTTTCAACACCACATACTGTATAGGCTACTGTAGGCTCTATCGTAGAAACCAAAAGCTATTTCCACGTGAAAATGTTATGGGATTTGCTCAATTGGTTTTGTTGGTACACACACATTATGCTCAAATAGGTCAGTCAAGACACTCTGTGTTGTGACTTCCGTATATCCTCTGTGTTGTGAATGCTGTGTACCCTCTGTGTTGTGACTGCTGTGTACCCTCTGTGTTGTGACTGCTGTGTACCCTCTGTGTTGTGACTGCTGTGTACCCTCTGTGTTGTGACTGCTGTGTACCCTCTGTGTTGTGACTGCTGTGTATCCTCTGTGTTGTGACTGCTGTGTACCCTCTGTGTTGTGAATGCTGTGTATCCTGTGTTTTGTGACTGCTGTGTACCCTCTGTGTTGTGACTGCTGTGTACCCTCTGTGTTGTGACTGCTGTGTACCCTCTGTGTTGTGACTGCTGTGTACCCTCTGTGTTGTGAATGCTGTGTACCCTCTGTGTTGTGAATGCTGTGTACCCTCTGTGTTGTGACTGCTGTGTACCCTCTGTGTTGTGAATGCTGTGTACCCTCTGTGTTGTGACTGCTGTGTACCCTCTGTGTTGTGACTGCTGTGTACCCTCTGTGTTGTGACTGCTGTGTACCCTCTGTGTTGTGACTGCTGTGTACCCTCTGTGTTGTGAATGCTGTGTACCCTCTGTGTTGTGACTGCTGTGTACCCTCTGTGTTGTGACTGAAACCATATACAGTTTAAGTCAGAGGTTTACAGACACTTAGGTTGGAGTCATTAAAACTCATTTTTTAACCACTCCACAAATGTTTTGTTAAAAACTATAGTTTTGCCAAGTCAGTTAGGACATCTTGAAGCAACATCTCAGTCAGGAAGTTAAAGCTTGGTCGCAAATGGATCTTCCAAATGGACAATGACCCCAAGCAGACTTCCAAAATTGTGGCAAAATGGCTTAAGGACAACAAAGTCAAGGTATTGGAGTCGCCATCACAAAGCCCTGACCTCAATCCCATAGGAAATGTGTGGGCAGAACTGAAAAAGCGTGTGAGAGCAAGGAGGCCTATAAACCTGACTCAGTTACACCAGCTCTGCCAGGAGGAATGGGCCAACATTCACCCAATTTATTGTGGGAAGCTTGTGGAAGGCTACCCAAAACGTTTGACTCAAGTTAAACAATTTAAAGGCAATGCTACCAAATACTAATTGAGTGTATGTAAACTTCTGACCCAATGGGAATGTGATGAAAGTAATAAAAGCTGAAATAAATCATTCTCTCTACTATTATTCTGACATTTCACATTCTTAAAATAAAGTGGTGATTCTAACTGACATAAAACAGGGACTTTTTACTAGGATTAAATGTCAGGAATTGTGAAAAACTGAGTTTAAATGTATTTGGCTAAGGTGTATGTAAACTTCCGACTTCAACTGTAAGTTAAACCTTCTTATCTCTACATTGATTCTCTGATTCTCTGAGTGGGACACGCCGTGGGGAGACACCCCTCCTTTTCGTTTCATCGTCACTGCAGTGTGACTTCCTTTTATGCATATGTGAATCTCTGAGGGAGGTGAAGGAGAGCCACCTCCTTACCTTGATGATACACCCAGGAAACAATGCCCCCTGCCAGGGCCCCATCCTGCCAGGGCCCCATCCTGCCAGGGCCCCATCCTGCCAGGGCTCCATCCTGCCAGCGCCCCATCCTGCCAGGGCCCCATCCTGCCAGGGCCCCATCCTAACAGGGCCCCATTCTGCCAGGGCCCCATCCTGCCAGGGCCCCATGCTGCCAGGGCCCCATCCTGCCAGGGCCCCATGCTGCCAGGGCCCCATCCTGCCAGGGCCCCATGCTGCCAGGGCCCCATCCTGCCAGGGCCCCATCCTGCCAGGGCCCCATGCTGCCAGGGCCCCATCCTGCCAGGGCCCCATCCTGCCAGGGCCCCATCCTGCCAGGGCTCCATCCTGCCAGCGCCCCATCCTGCCAGGGCCCCATCCTGCCAGGGCCCCATCCTACCAGGGCCCCATTCTGCCAGGGCCCCATCCTGCCAGGGCCCCATGCTGCCAGGGCCCCATCCTGCCAGGGCCCCATCCCGCCAGGGCCCCATCCTGCCAGGGCCCCATTCTGCCAGGGCCCTGGGTGTGTCAGGCAGGTGTCACTGAATGCAGGACGGACAGGCTTCTTTCCCGCTGGGACAGGTGGATTTTATTATTTGTAAATATTTAGTAAATGTTTAAGTGAGTTAAGTCTGCCTGCATTGTGACAGGGACATTTCTTTTAAAGGTAAGGTCATGACAGATACTCCAACCTATAATATCACTCATACTGTCACTCAGTCAGTAACAGATGTAATAATCTAACAGATGATTAACCTCCTGGTATGTAAATTCCAATATTTCACCACATTTATGATTCCAATTGTTTATTTTATTTTAATCTGGTCCCAGATCTGTTAGGCAAGTTCTTACGGTCGTAGTCATAGGATTTGTCTTTACAACACAAACAGATCTGGGACAAGGTTTGAGTTTGTTCCAATGAGATTGGGTACCTGGCATGCCACACGGCTGTGTCTGCTTTGCCAAGACTGTAGAAGAATAAGGGGCTTTGTTCCTGTGGTCACCACCTTCCCAGGAAGTAGCCAACCTGGTGCTTCTAGCCTGGTCTCAGATCTGTTTGTGCACGTTCCTGTCATTAACTGACACGCAGTTGAATGGTGTTTTAAGCAACTTGATACGACTGCCCCGAACACAGGGTTATTGTTTAAAATTCAAAGTTGGTTTTGGTAACATAGTCACATTTGAAAACCTGTAGAAAGGAGAGGGACTGAGTTCATTCAGACACTGTAGAAAGGAGAGGGACTGAGTTCATTCAGACACTGTAGAAAGGAGAGGGACTGAGTTCATTCAGACACTGTAGAAAGGAGAGGGACTGAGTTCATTCAGACACTGTAGAAAGGAGAGGGACTGAGTTCATTCAAACACTGTAGAAAGGAGAGGGACTGAGTTCATTCAGACACTGTAGAAAGGAGAGGGACTGAGTTCATTCAGACACTGGAGAAAGGAGAGGGACTGAGTTCATTCAGACACTGGAGAAAGGAGAGGGACTGAGTTCATTCACAACACACTGTAGAAAGGAGAGGGACTGAGTTCATTCACAACACACTGGAGAAAGGAGAGGGACTGAGTTCATTCAGACACTGTAGAAAGGAGAGGGACTGAGTTCATTCACAACACACTGGAGAAAGGAGAGGGGCTGAGTTCATTCAGACACTGGAGAAAGGAGAGGGACTGAGTTCATTCAGACACTGTAGAAAGGAGAGGGACTGAGTTCATTCAGACACTGTAGAAAGGAGAGGGACTGAGTTCATTCAAACACTGTAGAAAGGAGAGGGACTGAGTTCATTCAGACACTGTAGAAAGGAGAGGGACTGAGTTCATTCAGACACTGGAGAAAGGAGAGGGACTGAGTTCATTCAGACACTGGAGAAAGGAGAGGGACTGAGTTCATTCACAACACACTGTAGAAAGGAGAGGGACTGAGTTCATTCACAACACACTGGAGAAAGGAGAGGGACTGAGTTCATTCAGACACTGTAGAAAGGAGAGGGACTGAGTTCATTCACAACACACTGGAGAAAGGAGAGGGGCTGAGTTCATTCAGACACTGGAGAAAGGAGAGGGACTGAGTTCATTCAGACACTGTAGAAAGGAGAGGGACTGAGTTCATTCAGACACTGTAGAAAGGAGAGGGACTGAGTTCATTCAGACACTGTAGAAAGGAGAGGGACTGAGTTCATTCAGACACTGTAGAAAGGAGAGGGACTGAGTTCATTCAGACACTGTAGAAAGGAGAGGGACTGAGTTCATTCAGACACTGTAGAAAGGAGAGGGACTGAGTTCATTCAGACACTGGAGAAAGGAGAGGGACTGAGTTCATTCAGACACTGTAGAAAGGAGAGGGACTGAGTTCATTCAGACACTGTAGAAAGGAGAGGGACTGAGTTCATTCAGACACTGGAGAAAGGAGAGGGACTGAGTTCATTCAGAGGGACTGAGTTCATTCAGACACTGTAGAAAGGAGAGGGACTGAGTTCATTCAGACACTGGAGAAAGGAGAGGGACTGAGTTCATTCAGACACTGGAGAAAGGAGAGGGACTGAGTTCATTCACAACACACTGTAGAAAGGAGAGGGACTGAGTTCATTTACAACACACTGGAGAAAGGAGAGGGACTGAGTTCATTCAGACACTGTAGAAAGGAGAGGGACTGAGTTCATTCACAACACACTGGAGAAAGGAGAGGGACTGAGTTCATTCAGACACTGGAGAAAGGAGAGGGACTGAGTTCATTCAGACACTGTAGAAAGGAGAGGGACTGAGTTCATTCAGACACTGTAGAAATGAGAGGGACTGAGTTCATTCAGACACTCTAGAAAGGAGAGGGACTGAGTTCATTCAGACACTGTAGAAAGGAGAGGGACTGAGTTCATTCAGACACTGTAGAAAGGAGAGGGACTGAGTTCATTCAGACACTGGAGAAAGGAGAGGGACTGAGTTCATTCAGACACTGTAGAAAGGAGAGGGACTGAGTTCATTCAGACACTGTAGAAAGGAGAGGGACTGAGTTCATTCAGACACTGGAGAAAGGAGAGGGACTGAGTTCATTCAGACACTGTAGAAAGGAGAGGGACTGAGTTCATTCAGACACTGGAGAAAGGAGAGGGACTGAGTTCATTCAGAGGGACTGAGTTCATTCAGACACTGTAGAAAGGAGAGGGACTGAGTTCATTCACAACACACTGTAGAAAGGAGAGGGACTGAGTTCATTCAGACACTGGAGAAAGGAGAGGGACTGAGTTCATTCAGACACTGTAGAAAGGAGAGGGACTGAGTTCATTCACAACACACTGGAGAAAGGAGAGGGACTGAGTTCATTCAGACACTGGAGAAAGGAGAGGGACTGAGTTCATTCAGACACTTCAGACACTGTAGAAAGGAGAGGGACTGAGTTCATTTACAACAGACTGGAGAAAGGAGAGGGACTGAGTTCATTCAGACACTGTAGAAAGGAGAGGGACTGAGTTCATTCAGACACTGGAGAAAGGAGAGGGACTGAGTTCATTCAGACACTGTAGAAAGGAGAGGGACTGAGTTCAGACATTCACAACACACTGTAGAAAGGAGAGGGACTGGAGTTCATTCACAACACACTGGAGAAAGGAGAGGGACTGAGTTCATTCAGACACTGTAGAAAGGAGAGGGACTGAGTTCATTCAGACACTGGAGAAAGGAGGAGGGGACTGAGTTCATTCAGACAAGGAGAGGGACTGAGTTCATTCAGACACTGTAGAAAGGAGAGGGACTGAGTTCATTCAGACACTGAGAAAGGAGAGGGACTGAGTTCATTCAGACACTGGAGAAAGGAGAGGGACTGAGTTCATTCAGACACTGGAGAAAGGAGAGGGACTGAGTTCATTCAGACACTGACTGAGAAACTGTAGAGAGGGACTGAGTTCATTCAGACACTGTAGAAAGGAGAGGGACTGAGTTCATTCAGACACTGGAGAAAGGAGAGGGACTGAGTTCATTCAGACACAGACACTGGAGAAAGGAGAGGGACTGAGTTCATTCAGACACTGGAGAAAGGAGAGGGACTGGTTCATTCAGACACTGTAGAGAAAAGGAGGGAGGGTTCATTCAGACACAGAGGGACTGAGTTCATTCAGACACTGTAGAAAGGAGAGGGACTGAGTTCATTCAGACACTGGAGAAAGGAGAGGGACTGAGTTCATTCAGACACTGGAGAAAGGAGAGGGACTGAGTTCATTCAGACACTGTAGAAAGGAGAGGGACTGAGTTCATTCAGACACTGAGAAAGGAGAGGGACTGAGTTCATTCAGACACTGTAGAAAGGAGAGGGACTGAGTTCATTCAGACACAAGTTCATTCACACACTGGAGAAAGGAGAGGGACTGAGTTCATTCAGACACTGGAGAAAGGAGAGGGACTGAGTTCATTCAGACACAGACACTGTGGAGAAAGAGAAAGGAGAGGGACTGAGTTCATTCAGACACTGGAGAAAGGAGAGGGACTGAGTTCATTCAGACACTGGAAAGGAGAGGGACTGAGTTCATTCAGACACTGGAGAAAGGAGAGGGACTGAGTTCATTCAGACAGAAAGGAGAGGGACTGAGTTCATTCAGACACTGTAGAAAGGAGAGGGACTGAGTTCATTCAGACACTGGAGAAAGGAGAGGGACTGAGTTCATTCAGACACTGTAGAAAGGAGAGGGACTGAGTTCATTCAGACACTGGAGAAAGGAGAGGACTGAGTTCATTCAGGGACTGAGTTCATTCAGACACTGTAGAAAGGAGAGGGACTGAGTTCATTCAGACACTGTAGAAAGGAGAGGGACTGAGTTCATTCAGACACTGGAGAAAGGAGAAAGGGACTGAATTCAGACACTGTAGAAAGGAGAGGGACTGAGTTCATTCACAACACACTGGAGAAAGGAGAGGGACTGAGTTCATTCAGACACTGGAGAAAGGAGAGGGACTGAGTTCATTCAGACACTGGAGAAAGGAGAGGGACTGAGTTCATTCAGACACTGGAGAAAGGAGAGGGACTGAGTTCATTCAGACACTGTAGAAAGGAGAGGGACTGAGTTCATTCAGACACTGTAGAAAGGAGAGGGACTGAGTTCATTCACAACACACTGGAGAAAGGAGAGGGACTGAGTTCATTCAGACACTGTAGAAAGGAGAGGGACTGAGTTCATTCACAACACACTGGAGAAAGGAGAGGGGCTGAGTTCATTCAGACACTGGAGAAAGGAGAGGGACTGAGTTCATTCAGACACAGACACTGTAGAAAGGAGAGGGACTGAGTTCATTCTGTAGAAAGGAGAGGGACAGTTCATTCAGACACTGGAGAAAGGAGAGGGACTGAGTTCATTCAGACACTGTAGAAAGGAGAGGGACTGAGTTCATTCAGACACTGTAGAAAGGAGAGGGACTGAGTTCATTCAGACACTGTAGAAAGGAGAGGGACTGAGTTCATTCAGACACTGGAGAAAGGAGAGGGACTGAGTTCATTCAGACACTGTAGAAAGGAGAGGGACTGAGAACAGGAGAGGGACTGGAGTTCATTCAGACACTGTAGAAAGGAGAGGGACTGAGTTCATTCAGACACTGGAGAAAGGAGAGGGACTGAGTTCATTCAGACACTGGAGAAAGGAGAGGGACTGAGTTCATTCAGACACTGGAGAAAGGAGAGGGACTGAGTTCATTCAGACACTGGAGAAAGGAGAGGGACTGGATTCAGACACTGTAGAAAGGAGAGGACTGAGTTCATTCAGACACTGTAGAAAGGAGAGGGACTGAGTTCATTCAGACACTGGAGAAAGGAGAGGGACTGAGTTCATTCAGACACTGGAGAAAGGAGAGGGACTGAGTTCATTCAGACACTGTAGAAAGGAGAGGGACTGAGTTCATTCAGACACTGGAGAAAGGAGAGGGACTGAGGACACTAGAAAGGAGAGGGACTGAGAGTTCATTCAGACACTGTAGAAAGGAGAGGGACTGAGTTCATTCAGACACTGTAGAAAAGAGGGACTGAGAGGGACTGAGTTCATTCAGACACTGGAGAAAGGAGAGGGACAACACACTGGAGAAAGGAGAGGGACTGAGTTCATTCAGACACTGGAGAAAGGAGGGAGGGACTTCAGACACTGGAGAAAGGAGAGGGACTGAGTTCATTCAGACACTGGAGAAAGGAGAGGGACTGAGTTCATTCAGACAGAGGGACTGAGTTCAGAACACTGTAGAAAGGAGAGGGACTGAGTTCATTCAGACACTGTAGAAAGGAGAGGGACTGAGTTCATTCAGACACTGGAGAAAGGAGAGGGACTGAGTTCATTCAGACACTGTAGAAAGGAGAGGGACTGAGTTCATTCACAACACACTGGAGAAAGGAGAGGGACTGAGTTCATTCAGACACTGGAGAAAGGAGAGGGACTGAGTTCATTCAGACACTGGAGAAAGGAGAGGGACTGAGTTCATTCAGACACTGGAGAAAGGAGAGGGACTGAGTTCATTCAGACACTGTAGAAAGGAGAGGGACTGAGTTCATTCAGACACTGTAGAAAGGAGAGGGACTGAGTTCATTCACAACACACTGGAGAAAGGAGAGGGACTGAGTTCATTCAGACACTGTAGAAAGGAGAGGGACTGAGTTCATTCACAACACACTGGAGAAAGGAGAGGGGCTGAGTTCATTCAGACACTGGAGAAAGGAGAGGGACTGAGTTCATTCAGACACTGTAGAAAGGAGAGGGACTGAGTTCATTCAGACACTGTAGAAAGGAGAGGGACTGAGTTCATTCAGACACTGTAGAAAGGAGAGGGACTGAGTTCATTCAGACACTGTAGAAAGGAGAGGGACTGAGTTCATTCAGACACTGGAGAAAGGAGAGGGACTGAGTTCATTCAGACACTGTAGAAAGGAGAGGGACTGAGTTCATTCAGACACTGGAGAAAGGAGAGGGACTGAGTTATTCAGACACTGGAGAAAGGAGAGGGACTGAGACACTGGAGAAAGGAGAGGGACTGAGTTCATTCAGACACTGGAGAAAGGAGAGGGACTGAGTTCATTCAGACACTGTAGAAAGGAGAGGGACTGAGTTCATTCAGACACTGGAGAAAGGAGAGGGACTGAGTTCATTCAGACACTGGAGAAAGGAGAGGGACTGAGTTCATTCAGACACTGGAGAAAGGAGAGGGACTGAGTTCATTCAGACACTGTAGAAAGGAGAGGGACTGAGTTCATTCACAACACACTGTAGAAAGGAGAGGGACTGAGTTCATTCAGACACTGGAGAAAGGAGAGGGACTGAGTTCATTCAGACACTGTAGAAAGGAGAGGGACTGAGTTCATTCACTGAGTTCACACACTGGAGAAAGGAGAGGGACTGAGTTCATTCAGACACTGGAGAAAGGGAGGACTGAGTTCATTCAGACACTGTAGAAAGGAGAGGGACTGAGTTCATTCAGACACTGGAGAAAGGAGTTCATTCAGACACTGGAGAAAAGGAGAGGGACTGAGTTCATTCAGACACTGGAGAAAGGAGAGGGACTGAGTTCATTCAGACACTGTAGAAAGGAGAGGGACTGAGTTCATTCTGGAGAAAGGAGAGGGACAACACACTGGAGAAAGGAGAGGGACTGAGTTCATTCAGACACTGGAGAAAGGAGAGGGACTGAGTTCATTCACAACACACTGTAGAAAGGAGAGGGACTGAGTTCATTCAGACACTGGAGAAAGGAGAGGGACTGAGTTCATTCAGACACTGTAGAAAGGAGAGGGACTGAGTTCATTCAGACACTGTAGAAAGGGAGGGACTGAGTTCATTCAGACACTGTAGAAAGGAGAGGGACTGAGTTCATTCAGACACTGTAGAAAGGAGAGGGACTGAGTTCATTCAGACACTGAGAGAAAGGAGAGGGACTGAGTTCATTCAGACACTGTAGAAAGGAGAGGGACTGAGTTCATTCAGACACTGTAGAAAGGAGAGGGACTGAGTTCATTCAGACACTGGAGAAAGGAGAGGGAGAGGGACTGAGTTCATTCAGACACTGGAGAAAGGAGAGGGACTGAGTTCATTCAGACACTAGAGAAAGGAGAGGGACTGAGTTCATTAGAAAGGAGAGGGACTGAGTTCATTCAGACACTGTAGAAAGGAGAGGGACTGAGTTCATTCAGACACTGGAGAAAGGAGAGGGACTGAGTTCATTCAGACACTGTAGAAAGGAGAGGGACTGAGTTCATTCAGACACTGGAGAAAGGAGAGGGACTGAGTTCATTCAGACACTGAGAAAGGAGAGGACTGAGTTCATTCAGACACTGGAGAAAGGAGAGGGACTGAGTTCATTCAGACACTGGAGAAAGGAGAGGGACTGAGTTCATTCAGACACAGGGACAGTTCATTGTGAGAAAGGAGAGGGACTGAGTTCATTCACAAGACACTGTAGAAAGGAGAGGGACTGAGTTCATTCAGACACTGGAGAAAGGAGAGGGACTGAGTTCATTCAGACACTGAGAAAGGAGAGGGACTGAGTTCATTCAGACACTGGAGAAAGGAGAGGGACTGAGTTCATTCAGACACTGTAGAAAGGAGAGGGACTAGAAAGGAGAGGGACTGAGTTCATTCAGACACTGGAGAAAGGAGAGGGACTGAGTTCATTCAGACACTGGAGAAAGGAGAGGGACTGAGTTCATTCAGACACTGGAGAAAGGAGAGGGACTGAGTTCATTCAGACACTGGAGAAAGGAGAGGGACTGAGTTCATTCAGACACTGTAGAAAGGAGAGGGACTGAGTTCATTCAGACACTGTAGAAAGGAGAGGGACTGAGTTCATTCAGACACTGGAGAAAGGAGAGGGACTGAGTTCATTCAGACACTGGAGAAAGGAGAGGGACTGAGTTCATTCAGACACTGTAGAAAGGAGAGGGACTGAGTTCATTTCAGACACTGTAGAAAGGAGAGGGACTGAGTTCAGACAGAGGGACATTCAGACACTGTAGAAAGGAGGGACTGAGTTCATTCAGACACTGTAGAAAGGAGAGGGACTGAGTTCATTCAGACACTGTAGAAAGGAGAGGGACTGAGTTCATTCAGACACTGGAGAAAGGAGAGGGACTGAGTTCATTCAGACACTGTAGAAAGGAGAGGGACTGAGTTCATTCAGACACTGGAGAAAGGAGAGGGACTGAGTTCATTCAGAGGGACTGAGTTCATTCAGACACTGTAGAAAGGAGAGGGACTGAGTTCATTCAGACACTGGAGAAAGGAGAGGGACTGAGTTCATTCACAACACACTGTAGAAAGGAGAGGGACTGAGTTTATTTACAACACACTGGAGAAAGGAGAGGGACTGAGTTCATTCAGACACTGTAGAAAGGAGAGGGACTGAGTTCATTCACAACACACTGGAGAAAGGAGAGGGACTGAGTTCATTCAGACACTGGAGAAAGGAGAGGGACTGAGTTCATTCAGACACTGTAGAAAGGAGAGGGACTGAGTTCATTCAGACACCCTAGAAAGGAGAGGGACTGAGTTCATTCAGACACTGTAGAAAGGAGAGGGACTGAGTTCATTCAGACACTGTAGAAAGGAGAGGGACTGAGTTCATTCAGACACTGGAGAAAGGAGAGGGACTGAGTTCATTCAGACACTGTAGAAAGGAGATGGACTGAGTTCATTCAGACACTGTAGAAAGGAGAGGGACTGAGTTCATTCAGACACTGGAGAAAGGAGAGGGACTGAGTTCATTCAGAGGGACTGAGTTCATTCAGACACTGTAGAAAGGAGAGGGACTGAGTTCATTCCGACACTAGAGAAAGGAGAGGGACTGAGTTCATTCAGAGGGACTGAGTTCATTCAGACACTGTAGAAAGGAGAGGGACTGAGTTCATTCACAACACACTGTAGAAAGGAGAGGGACTGAGTTCATTCAGACACTGGAGAAAGGAGAGGGACTGAGTTCATTCAGACACTGGAGAAAGGAGAGGGACTGAGTTCATTCAGACACTGGAGAAAGGAGAGGGACTGAGTTCATTCAGACACTGTAGAAAGGAGAGGGACTGAGTTCATTCAGACACTGTAGAAAGGAGAGGGACTGAGTTCATTCACAACACACTGGAGAAAGGAGAGGGACTGAGTTCACTGGAGAAAGGAGAGGGACTGAGTTCATTCAGACACTGGAGAAAGGAGAGGGACTGAGTTCATTCAGACACTGGAGAAAGGAGAGGGACTGAGTTCATTCAGACACTGTAGAAAGGAGAGGGACTGAGTTCATTCAGACACTGTAGAAAGGAGAGGGACTGAGTTCATTCACAACACACTGTAGAAAGGAGAGGGACTGAGTTCATTCAGACACTGTAGAAAGGAGAGGGACTGAGTTCATTCAGACACTGTAGAAAGGAGAGGGACTGAGTTCATTCAGACACTGTAGAAAGGAGAGGGACTGAGTTCATTCAGACACTGTAGAAAGGAGAGGGACTGAGTTCATTCAGACACTGTAGAAAGGAGAGGGACTGAGTTCATTCACAACACACTGTAGAAAGGAGAGGGACTGAGTTCATTCAGACACTGGAGAAAGGAGAGGGACTGAGTTCATTCAGACACTGTCTGCTATCCGCCCGGTACAGTTGAAACTGGGATTCATCCGTGAAGAGCACACTTCTCCGTCGTGCCAGTGGCCATCGTAGGTAAACATTTTCCCACTGAAGTCGGTTACGACGCCGAACGGCAGTCAGGTCAAGAACCTGGTGAGGAGGACGAGCACGCAGATGTGCTTGTTGACCAGGAAAGGGTTATTAAGAATGTAGGGGAAGATATTGATGAGCAGTTGTCACACCGCTGATAATAAAAGTTGATCAGGTGACCAGAAACACCTTGGGAGACCCGGGTCTAGAGGAGGATGATCTGACCAATCAGCTGTCTACTCTCATGAATATTTTTAATGACTGGTATACGCCCACAATATTCCAACACATAAAATCTGTTTTTTAACATACAATAAAAGTGAAATGGTTATTAAGTAATTAATTATAGGTAATATTTCATAGAAATCTGGAAACACTGGACAGTAGCTTTGGGGAGGCAGGTAGCCTAGTTGTTAGAGCGTTGGGCCAGTAACCGAGAGGTTGCAAGCTCGAATCCCTGAGCTGACAAGGTAAAAATCTGTTCTGCCCCCTGAACAAGGCAGTTAACCCACTCTTTGTAGGCCGTCACTGAAAATATGAATTTGTTCTTAACTGACTTGCCTAGTTAAATAAAGGTTAAAAAAATAAACATTTCAATTGAAGGTAATGCACCAAGGAATGACAGTGAGAATAAGACAATCCCCGAAGCTGACAAGTGAAACTTCGATGATGAGATCAGAGGATATAACAAACTGAATGCAACCAAGGACATTCATTTGTTTTCTTTCTCAATTTCCACCCTTGTCTCCTACATTGAAACGCCAGTCATCTGCCCCCTTGTGGCCGGCTTGGGAACAGCTTGGATCTTCTTGTCCCATGAACGCTGCTGGACTGCCAGGACAAGAACTTCACATGTCCACTTGATGAGGACCCAGTTAACTGGAGTCTTTACCCATGTTATACACCACAGAGCCAGTCTAAAACCCATGATATACACCACAGAGCCAGTCTAAAACCCATGAACAGGGCTCCGGGCAGCCGAGCGGAAATGGAGGAAAACTCGCCTCCCTGCGGACCTGGCATCCTTTCACTCCCTCCTCTCTACATTTTCCTCTTCTGTCTCTGCTGCTAAAGCCACTTTCTACCACTCTAAATTCCAAGCATCTGCCTCTAACCCTAGGAAGCTCTTTGCCACCTTCTCCTCCCTCCTGAATCCTCCTCCCCCTCCCCCTCCCCCTCCCTCCTCCCTCTCTGCAGATGACTTCGTCAACCATTTTGAAAAGAAGGTCGACGACATCCGATCCTCGTTTGCTAAGTCAAACGACACCGCTGGTTCTGCTCACACTGCCCTACCCTGTGCTCTGACCTCTTTCTCCCCTCTCTCTCCAGATGAAATCTCGCGTCTTGTGACGGCCGGCCGCCCAACAACCTGCCCGCTTGACCCTATCCCCTCCTCTCTTCTCCAGACCATTTCCGGAGACCTTCTCCCTTACCTCACCTCGCTCATCAACTCATCCCTGACCGCTGGCTACGTCCCTTCCGTCTTCAAGAGAGCGAGAGTTGCACCCCTTCTGAAAAAACCTACACTCGATCCCTCCGATGTCAACAACTACAGACCAGTATCCCTTCTTTCTTTTCTCTCCAAAACTCTTGAGCGTGCCGTCCTTGGCCAGCTCTCCCGCTATCTCTCTCAGAATGACCTTCTTGATCCAAATCAGTCAGGTTTCAAGACTAGTCATTCAACTGAGACTGCTCTTCTTTGTATCACGGAGGCGCTCCGCACTGCTAAAGCTAACTCTCTCTCCTCTGCTCTCATCCTTCTAGACCTATCGGCTGCCTTCGATACTGTGAACCATCAGATCCTCCTCTCCACCCTCTCCGAGTTGGGCATCTCCGGCGCGGCCCACGCTTGGATTGCGTCCTACCTGACAGGTCGCTCCTACCAGGTGGCGTGGCGAGAATCCGTCTCCTCACCATGTGCTCTCACCACTGGTGTCCCCAGGGCTCTGTTCTAGGCCCTCTCCTATTCTCGCTATACACCAAGTCACTTGGCTCTGTCATAACCTCACATGGTCTCTCCTATCATTGCTATGCAGACGACACACAATTAATCTTCTCCTTTCCCCCTTCTGATGACCAGGTGGCGAATCGCATCTCTGCATGTCTGGCAGACATATCAGTGTGGATGACGGATCACCACCTCAAGCTGAACCTCGGCAAGACGGAGCTGCTCTTCCTCCCGGGGAAGGACTGCCCGTTCCATGATCTCGCCATCAGGGTTGACAACTCCACTGTGTCCTCCTCCCAGAGCGCTAAGAACCTTGGCGTGATCCTGGACAACACCCTGTCGTTCTCAACTAACATCAAGGCGGTGGCCCGTTCCTGTAGGTTCATGCTCTACAACATCCGCAGAGTACGACCCTGCCTCACACAGGAAGCGGCGCAGGTCCTAATCCAGGCACTTGTCATCTCCCGTCTGGATTACTGCAACTCGCTGTTGGCTGGGCTCCCTGCCTGTGCCATTAAACCCCTACAACTCATCCAGAACGCCGCAGCCCGTCTGGTGTTCAACCTTCCCAAGTTCTCTCACGTCACCCCGCTCCTCCGCTCTCTCCACTGGCTTCCAGTTGAAGCTCGCATCCGCTACAAGACCATGGTGCTTGCCTACGGAGCTGTGAGGGGAACGGCACCTCAGTACCTCCAGGCTCTGATCAGGCCCTACACCCAAACAAGGGCACTGCGTTCATCCACCTCTGGCCTGCTCGCCTCCCTACCACTGAGGAAGTACAGTTCCCGCTCAGCCCAGTCAAAACTGTTCGTTGCTCTGGCCCCCCAATGGTGGAACAAACTCCCTCACGACGCCAGGACAGCGGAGTCAATCACCACCTTCCGGAGACACCTGAAACCCCACCTCTTTAAGGAATACCTAGGATAGGATAAAGTAATCATTCTCACCCCCCTTAAAAGATTTAGATGCACTATTGTAAAGTGGCTGTTCCACTGGATGTCATAAGGTGAATGCACCAATTTGTAAGTCGCTCTGGATAAGAGCGTCTGCTAAATTACTTAAATGTAAATGTAAGTGATGATATACACCACAGAGCCAGTCTAAAACCCATGATATACACCACAGAGCCAGTCTAAAACCCATGATATAATCCACAGAGCCAGTCTAAAACCCATGATATAAAGCACAGAGCTAGTCTAAAACCCATGATACAAACCACAGAGCTAGTCTAAAACCCATGATACAAACCACAGAGCTAGTCTAAAACCCATGATATAAACCACAGAGCCAGTCTAAAACCCATGATATAAAGCACAGAGCTAGTCTAAAACTCATGATATACACCACAGAGCCAGTCTAAAACCCATGATATACACCACAGAGCCAGTCTAAAACCCATGTTATACACCACAGAGCCAGTCTAAAACCCATGATATACACCACAGAGCCAGTCTAAAACCCATGATATACACCACAGAGCCAGTCTAAAACCCATGATATACACCACAGAGCCAGTCTAAAACCCATGATATACACCACAGAGCCAGTCTAAAACCCATGTTATACACCACAGAGCCAGTCTAAAACCCATGATATACACCACAGAGCAAGTCTAAAACCCATGATACAAACCACAGAGCTAGTCTAAAACCCATGATATAATCCACAGAGCCAGTCTAAAACCCATGATATAAAGCACAGAGCTAGTCTAAAACCCATGATACAAACCACAGAGTTAGTCTAAAACCCATGATATAAACCACAGAGCCAGTCTAAAACCCATGAGCTAGTCTAAAACCCATGATATAATCCACAGAGCCAGTCTAAAACCCATGATATAAAGCACAGAGCTAGTCTAAAACCCATGATACAAACCACAGAGCTAGTCTAAAACCCATGATACAAACCACAGAGCTAGTCTAAAACCCATGATATAAACCACAGAGCCAGTCTAAAACCCATGATATAAAGCACAGAGCTAGTCTAAAACCCATGATATACACCACAGAGCCAGTCTAAAACCCATGATATACACCACAGAGCCAGTCTAAAACCCATGTTATACACCACAGAGCCAGTCTAAAACCCATGATATACACCACAGAGCCAGTCTAAAACCCATGATATACACCACAGAGCCAGTCTAAAATCCATGATATACACCACAGAGCCAGTCTAAAACCCATGATATACACCACAGAGCCAGTCTAAAACCCATGTTATACACCACAGAGCCAGTCTAAAACCCATGATATACACCACAGAGCCAGTCTAAAACCCATGATATACACCACAGAGCCAGTCTAAAATCCATGATATACACCACAGAGCCAGTCTAAAACCCATGATATACACCACAGAGCCAGTCTAAAACCCATGATATAAACCACAAACAGCCAGTCTAAAACCCATGATATAAACCACAGAGCAAGTCTAAAACCCATGATACAAACCACAGAGCTAGTCTAAAACCCATGATATAATCCACAGAGCCAGTCTAAAACCCATGATATAAAGCACAGAGCTAGTCTAAAACCCATGATACAAACCACAGAGCTAGTCTAAAACCCATGATATAAACCACAGAGCCAGTCTAAAACCCATGATATAAAGCACAGAGCTAGTCTAAAACCCATGATATAAAACCCATGATATAAACCACAGAGCCAGTCTAAAACCCATTATACAAACCAAAGCCAGTCTAAAACCCATTATACACCACAGAGCCAGTCTAAAACCCATGATATACACCACAGAGCCAGTCTAAAACCCATGATATACACCACAGAGCCAGTCTAAAACCCATGATATAACCACAGAGCCAGTCTAAAACCCATGATATACACCCACAGAGCCATGATACAAACCACCTCAGAGCTAGTCTAAAACCCATGATATACACCACAGAGCCAGTCTAAAACCCATGATATACACCACAGAGCCAGTCTAAAACCACATACACCACAGAGCCAGTCTAAAACCCATGATATACACCACAGAGCCAGTCTAAAACCCATGATATACACCACAGAGCCAGTCTAAAACCCATGATATACACCACAGAGCCAGTCTAAAATCCATGATATACACCACAGAGCCAGTCTAAAACCCATGATATAAAACCCACCACAGAGCATGATATACACCACAGAGCCAGTCTAAAACCCATGATATAAACCACAAACAGCCAGTCTAAAACCCATGATATAAACCACAGAGCAAGTCTAAAACCCATGATACAAACCACAGAGCTAGTCTAAAACCCATGATATAATCCACAGAGCCAGTCTAAAACCCATGATATAAAGCACAGAGCTAGTCTAAAACCCATGATACAAACCACAGAGCTAGTCTAAAACCCATGATATAAACCACAGAGCCAGTCTAAAACCCATGATATAAAGCACAGAGCTAGTCTAAAACCCATGATATACACCACAGAGCCAGTCTAAAACCCATGATATAAACCACAGAGCCAGTCTAAAACCCATTATACAAACCACAGAGCCAGTCTAAAACCCATTATACAAACCACAGAGCCAGTCTAAAACCCATGATGCAATAGAGCACAATAACATAAAGACCTATTAAACACATCTCTGTCCAAACATGTCTGATTAATGGGAGGGACACTATGATGAAGAATCCATTTGAGATGAGTCAGTTCTGTCACAGCAGTTGTTCGTTTTTCTCACGGTCATAAGAGACCAAACAGTAAATCAATGTGATCCTTAGTGTGATAACTGAAACTGATGTGGTTACACAATATGCTGGCTGTCAGATATTTGGCAGAAACTATGGATTAACAAGTAGAACTGTGTCAAATAATGCCCCCTCCATACCAGAATATAATGCCCCTCCATACTATAATATAATGCCCCTCCATACCAGAATATAATGCCCCCTCCATACTAGAATATAATGCCCCCACCCTACCAGAATATAATGCCCCCTCCCTACTAGAATATAATGCCCCCTCCCTACCAGAATATAATTCCCCCCTCCATACCAGAATAATGCCCCCTCCATACCAGAATATAATGCCCCCCTCCATACCAGAATATAATGCCCCCTCCATACCAGAATATAATGCCCCCTCCATACCAGAATATAATGCTCCCTCCCTACCAGAATATAATGCCCCCTCCATACCAGAATATAATGCCCCTCCCTACCAGAATATAATGCCCCCTCCATACCAGAATATAATGCCCCCTCCCTACCAGAATATAATGCCCCCTCCCTACCAGAATATAATGCCCCTCCCTACCAGAATATAATGCCCCCTCCATACCAGAATATAATGCCCCCTCCATACCAGAATATAATGCCCCCTCCATACCAGAATATAATGCCCCCTCCATACCAGAATATAATGCCCCCTCCATACTATAATATAATGCCCCCTCCCTACTAGAATGTAATGCCCCCTCCCTACTAGAATATAATGCCCCTCCCTACTAGAATGGAATGCCCCCTCCATACCAGAATATAATGCACCCTCCATACCAGAATATAATGCCCCTCCATACCAGAATATAATGCCCCCTCCATACCAGAATATAATGCCCCCTCCATACTAGAATGTAATGCGCCTCCCTACTATAATATAACGCCCCCTCCATACTAGAATATAATGCCCCCTCCATACCAGAATATAATGCCCCCTCGATACCAGAATATAATGCCCCCTCCCTACCAGAATATAATGCCCCTCCATACCAGAATATAATTCCCCTCCCTACTAGAATATAATGCCCCCTGCATACCAGAATATAATTCCCCCTCCCTACGAGAATATAATGCCCCCTCCCTACCAGAATATAATGCCCCCTCCCTACTAGAATATAATGCCAGCCTCCCTACTATAATATAATGCCACCTCCCTACTAGAATATAATGCCCCTCCATACCAGAATATAATGCCCCCTCCCTACCAGAATATAATGCCCCTCCCTACTAGAATATAATGCCCCTCCCTACCAGAATATAATGCCCCCTCCCTACTAGAATATAATGCCAGCCTCCCTACTAGAATATAATGCCCCTCCCTACCAGAATATAATGCCCCCTCCCTACCAGAATATATTGCCCCCTCCATACCAGAATATAATGCCCCCTCCCTACCAGAATATATTGCCCCCTCCATACCAGAATATAATGCCCCTCCATACCAGAATATAATGCCCCCTTCCCTACCAGAATATATTGCCCCCTCCATACCAGAATATAATGCCCCTCCCTACCAGAATATATTGCCCCCTCCATACCAGAATATAATGCCCCCTCCATACCAGAATATAATGCCCCTCCATACCAGAATATAATGCCCCGCCCTACCAGAATATATTGCCCCCTCCCTACCAGAATATAATGCCCCCTCCATATATAGAACAGGGCTCCGGGCAGCCGAGCGGAAATGGAGGAAAACTCGCCTCCCTGCGGACCTGGCATCCTTTCACTCCCTCCTCTCTACATTTTCCTCTTCTGTCTCTGCTGCTAAAGCCACTTTCTACCACTCTAAATTCCAAGCATCTGCCTCTAACCCTAGGAAGCTCTTTGCCACCTTCTCCTCCCTCCTGAATCCTCCTCCCCCTCCCCCCCTCCTCCCTCTCTGCAGATGACTTCGTCAACCATTTTGAAAAGAAGGTCGACGACATCCGATCCTCGTTTGCTAAGTCAAACGACACCGCTGGTTCTACTCACACTGCCCTACCCTGTGCTCTGACCTCTTTCTCCCCTCTCTCTCCAGATGAAATCTCGCGTCTTGTGACGGCCGGCCGCCCAACAACCTGCCCGCTTGACCCTATCCCCTCCTCTCTTCTCCAGACCATTTCTGGAGACCTTCTCCCTTACCTCACCTCGCTCATCAACTCATCCCTGACCGCTGGCTACGTCCCTTCCGTCTTCAAGAGAGCGAGAGTTGCACCCCTTCTGAAAAAAACCTACACTCGATCCCTCCGATGTCAACAACTACAGACCAGTATCCCTTCTTTCTTTTCTCTCCAAAACTCTTGAACGTGCCGTCCTTGGCCAGCTCTCCCGCTATCTCTCTCAGAATGACCTTCTTGATCCAAATCAGTCAGGTTTCAAGACTAGTCATTCAACTGAGACTGCTCCTCTCTGTATCACGGAGGCGCTCCGCACTGCTAAAGCTAACTCTCTCTCCTCTGCTCTCATCCTTCTAGACCTATCGGCTGCCTTCGATACTGTGAACCATCAGATCCTCCTCTCCACCCTCTCCGAGTTGGGCATCTCCGGCGCGGCCCACGCTTGGATTGCGTCCTACCTGACAGGTCGCTCCTACCAGGTGGCGTGGCGAGAATCCGTCTCCTCACCACGTGCTCTCACCACTGGTGTCCCCCAGGGCTCTGTTCTAGGCCCTCTCCTATTCTCGCTATACACCAAGTCACTTGGCTCTGTCATAACCTCACATGGTCTCTCCTATCATTGCTATGCAGACGACACACAATTAATCTTCTCCTTTCCCCCTTCTGATGACCAGGTGGCGAATCGCATCTCTGCATGTCTGGCAGACATATCAGTGTGGATGACGGATCACCACCTCAAGCTGAACCTCGGCAAGACGGAGCTGCTCTTCCTCCCGGGAAGGACTGCCCGTTCCATGATCTCGCCATCACGGTTGACAACTCCACTGTGTCCTCCTCCCAGAGCGCTAAGAACCTTGGCGTGATCCTGGGCAACACCCTGTCGTTCTCAACTAACATCAAGGCGGTGGCCCGTTCCTGTAGGTTCATGCTCTACAACATCCGCAGAGTACGACCCTGCCTCACACAGGAAGCGGCGCAGGTCCTAATCCAGGCACTTGTCATCTCCCGTCTGGATTACTGCAACTCGCTGTTGGCTGGGCTCCCTGCCTGTGCCATTAAACCCCTACAACTCATCCAGAACGCCGCAGCCCGTCTGGTGTTCAACCTTCCCAAGTTCTCTCACGTCACCCCGCTCCTCCGCTCTCTCCACTGGCTTCCAGTTGAAGCTCGCATCCGCTACAAGACCATGGTGCTTGCCTACGGAGCTGTGAGGGGAACGGCACCTCAGTACCTCCAGGCTCTGATCAGGCCCTACACCCAAACAAGGGCACTGCGTTCATCCACCTCTGGCCTGCTCGCCTCCCTACCACTGGGGAAGTACAGTTCCCGCTCAGCCCAGTCAAAACTGTTCGCTGCTCTGGCCCCCCAATGGTGGAACAAACTCCCTCACGACGCCAGGACAGCGGAGTCAATCACCACCTTCCGGAGACACCTGAAACCCCACCTCTTTAAGGAATACCTAGGATAGGATAAAGTAATCCTTCTCACCCCCTTAAAAGATTTAGATGCACTATTGTAAAGTGGCTGTTCCACTGGATGTCATAAGGTGAATGCACCAATTTTTAAGTCGCTCTGGATAAGAGCGTCTGCTAAATGACTTAAATGTAAATGTAATACCAGAATATAATGCCCCCTCCCTACCAGAATATAATGCCCCCTCCCTACCAGAATATAATGCCCCCTCCCTACTAGAATATAATGCCCCCTCCTACTAGAATATAATGCCCCTACCAGAATATAATGCCCCCCTCCCTACTATAATATAATGCCCCTCCCTACTAGAATATAATGCCCCTCCATACCAGAATATAATGCCCCCTCCCTACCAGAATATAATGCCCCTCCCTACTAGAATATAATGCCCCCTCCCTACCAGAATATAATGCCCCTCCCTACCAGAATATAATGCCCCCTCCCTACTAGAATATAATGCCCCTCCCTACCAGAATATAATTCCCCCTCCCTACCAGAATATAATGCCCCCTCCCTACTAGAATATAATGCCCCCTCCCTACCAGAATATAATGCCCCCTCCCTACTAGAATATAATGCCCCCTCCCTACCAGAATATAATGCCCCCTCCCTACCAGAATATAATGCCCCTCCCTACTAGAATATAATGCCCCCTCCATACCAGAATATAATGCCCCCTCCATACCAGAATATAATGCCCCCTCCATACTAGAATATAATGCCCCCTCCATACTATAATATAATGCCCCTCCCTACTATAATATAATGCCCCTCCCTACTAGAATATAATGCCCCCTCCCTACTATAATATAATGCCCCCTCCCTACTATAATATAATGCCCCCTCCATACTATAATATAATGCCCCTCCATACTATAATATAATGCCTCCTCCCTACTATAATATAATGCCCCTCCCTACTAGAATATAATGCCCCTCCCTACTATAATATAATGCCCCCTCCCTACTATAATATAATGCCCCCTCCATACTAGAATATAATGCCCCTCCATACTATAATATAATGCCCCCTCCATACTATAACATAATGCCCCCTCCATACTAGAATATAATGCCCCTCCCTACCAGAATATAATGCCCCCTCCCTACCAGAATATAATGCCCCCTCCCTACTAGAATATAATGCCCCCTCCATACCAGAATATAATGCCCCTCCCTACCAGAATATAATGCCCCCTCCCTACTAGAATATAATGCCCCCTCCCTACCAGAATATAATGCCCCCTCCCTACCAGAATATAATGCCCCCTCCCTACCAGAATATAATGCCCCCTCCCTACTAGAATATAATGCCCCTCCCTACCAGAATATAATGCCCCTCCCTACTATAATATAATGCCCCTCCCTACTAGAAGATAATGCCCCCTCCCTACCAGAATATAATGCCCCCTCCCTACCAGAATATAATGCCCCCTCCCTACCAGAATATAATGCCCCTTCCATACCAGAATATAATGCCCCTCCCTACCAGAATATAATTCCCCCTCCATACCAGAATATAATGCCCCCTCCCTACCAGAATATAATGCCCCCTCCCTACTAGAATATAATGCCCCCTCCTACTATAATATAATGCCCCTCCCTACCAGAATATAATGCCCCCTCCATACCAGAATATAATGCCCCCTCCCTACCAGAATATAATTCCCCCCTCCCTACTAGAATATAATGCCCCCTCCCTACTAGAATATAATGCCCCCTCCCTACTATAATATAATGCCCTCCCTACTAGAATATAATGCCCCCTCCCTACCAGAATATAATGCCCCCTCCCTACCAGAATATAATGCCCCCTCCCTACCAGAATATAATGCCCCCTCCCTACCAGAATATAATTCCCCCTCCCTACTAGAATATAATGCCCCCTCCCTACCAGAATATAATGCCCCCTCCCTACTATAATATAATGCCCCCTCCCTACTATAATATAACGCCCCCTCCCTACTAGAATATAATGCCCCCTCCCTACCAGAATATAATTCCCCCTCCCTACTAGAATATAATGCCCCCTCCCTACCAGAATATAATGCCCCCTCCCTACCAGAATATAATTCCCCCTCCCTACTAGAATATAATGCCCCCTCCCTACCAGAATATAATTCCCCCTCCCTACTAGAATATAATGCCCCCTCCCTACCAGAATATAATTCCCCCTCCCTGCTAGAATATAATGCCCCCTCCCTACCAGAATATAATGCCCCCTCCCTACCAGAATATAATCCCCCTCCCTACTAGAATATAATGCCCCCTCCCTACCAGAATATAATGCCCCTCCCTACTATAATATAATTCCCCCTCCCTACTATAATATAATGCCCCCCTCCCTACTAGAATATAATGCCCCCTCCCTACCAGAATATAATGCCCCCTCCCTACTAGAATATAATGCCCCCTCCCTACCAGAATATAATGCCCCCTCCCTACCAGAATATAATGCCCCCTCCCTACCAGAATATAATGCCCCCTCCATACCAGAATATAATGCCCCCTCCCTACCAGAATATATTGCCCCCTCCCTACCAGAATATAATGCCCCTCCATACCAGAATTTAATGCCCCCTCCCTACCAGAATATAATGCCCCCATCCCTACCAGAATATAATGCCCTCCTCCCTACCAGAATATAATGCCCCCTCCCTACTAGAATATAATGCCCCCTCCCTACCAGAATATAATGCCCCCTCCCTACTATAATATAATGCCCCCTCCCTACTATAATATAATGCCCCCTCCCTACCAGAATATAATGCCCCCTCCCTACCAGAATATAATGCCCCCTCCATACCATAATATAATGCCCCTCCCTACCAGAATATAATTCCCCCTCCATACCAGAATATAATGCCCCTCCCTACTAGAATATAATGCCCCTCCCTACCAGAATATAATGCCCCTCCCTACTAGAATATAATGCCCCCTCCCTACCAGAATATAATGCCCCCTCCCTACTAGAATATAATGCCCCCTCCCTACCAGAATATAATGCCCCCCTCCCTACCAGAATATAATGCCCCCTCCCTACCAGAATATAATGCCCCTCCCTACTAGAATATAATGCCCCCTCCATACCAGAATATAATGCCCCCTCTATACCAGAATATAATGCCCCTCCATACTATAATATAATGCCCCTCCCTACTATAATATAATGCCCCTCCCTACTAGAATATAATGCCCCCTCCCTACTATAATATAATGCCCCCTCCCTACTATAATATAATGCCCCTCCATACTATAATATAATGCCCCTCCCTACTATAATATAATGCCCCTCCCTACTATAATATAATGCCCCTCCCTACTATAATATAATGCCCTCCCTACTATAATATAATGCCCCTCCATACTAGAATATAATGCCCCCTCCATACTATAATATAATGCCCCCTCCATACTAGAATATAATGCCCCCTCCCTACTAGAATATAATGCCCCTCCCTACCAGAATATAATGCCCCCTCTCTACTAGAATATAATGCCCCCTCCTTACTATAATATAATGCCCCCTCCATACTATAATATAATGCCCCCTCCATACCAGAATATAATGCCCCTCCCTACCAGAATATAATGCCCCCTCCATACTATAATATAATGCCCCCTCCCTAGCAGAATATAATGCCCCTCCATACTAGAATATAATGCCCCTCCCTACCAGAATATAATGCCCCCTCCATACCAGAATATAATGCCCCCTCCCTACCAGAATATAATGCCCCTCCCTCACAGAATATAATGCCCCCTCCCTACTAGAATATAATGCCCCCTCCTACCAGAATATAATGCCTCCTCCCTACTAGAATATAATGCCCCCTCCCTACCAGAATATAATGCCCCCTCCCTACTAGAATATAATGCCCCTCCATACTATAATATAATGCCCCTCCATACTAGAATATAATGCCCCCTCCCTACCAGAATATAATGCCCCTCCCTAGCAGAATATAATGCCCCCTCCATACCAGAATATAATGCCCCCTCCATACCAGAATATAATGCCCCCTCCCTACCAGAATATAATGCCCCCTCCCTACTATAATATAATGCCCCCTCCCTACTATAATATAATGCCCCCTCCCTATCAGAATATAATGCCCCCTCCATACCAGAATATAATGCCCCTCCATACCAGAATATAATTCCCCCTCCCTACTATAATATAATGCCCCCTCCCTACTATAATATAATGCCCCCTCCCTACTATAATATAATGCCCCCTCCCTATCAGAATATAATGCCCCTCCCTAGCAGAATATAATGCCCCTCCCTAGCAGAATATAATGCCCATCCATACTAGAATATAATGCCCCCTCCATACTAGAATATAATGCCCCCTCCATACTATAATATAATGCCCCCTCCATACTAGAATATAATGCCCCCTCCATACCAGAATATAATGCCCCCTCCATACCGAATATAATGCCCCCTCCCTACCAGAATATAATGCCCCCTCCCTACCAGAATATATTGCCCCTCCATACTAGAATATAATGCCCCCTCCATACCAGAATATAATGCCCCCTCCATACTAGAATATAATGCCGCCTCCATACCAGAATATAATGCCCCCTCCCTACCAGAATATATTGCCCCCTCCATACTAGAATATAATGCCCCCTCCATACCAGAATATAATGCCCCCTCCCTACCAGAATATATTGCCCCTCCATACTAGAATATAATGCCCCCTCCATACCAGAATATAATGCCCCCTCCATACCAGAATATAATGCCCCCTCCATACCAGAATATAATGCACCCTCCATACCAGAATATATTGCCCCCTCCATACCAGAATATAATGCATTGTTAATGCTCAGTACCAGTACTGAGTCAATGATAACTAGGGTATATACACGGGGTACCAGTACTGAGTCAATGATAACTAGGCTATATACACGGGGTACCAGTACTGAGTCAATGACAACTAGGCTATATACACGGGTACCAGTACTGAGTCAATGACAACTAGGCTATATACACAGGGTACCAGTACTGAGTCAATGATAACTAGGATATATACACAGGGTACCACTACTGAGTAATGATAACTAGGCTATATACACAGGGTACCAGTACTGAGTCAATGATAACTAGGCTATATACACAGGGTACCCGTACTGAGTAATGATAACTAGGCTATATACACAGGGTACCCGTACTGAGTCAATGATAACTAGTCTATATACACGGGGTACCAGTACTGAGTAATGACAACTAGGCTATATACACAGGGCACCAGTAGTGAGTAATGATAACTAGGCTATATACACGGGGTACCAGTACTGAGTAATGACAACTAGGCTATATACACAGGGTACCAGTACTAATGATAACTAGGCTATATACACAGGGTACCAGTACTGAGTAATGATAACTAGGCTATATACACAGGGTACCAGTACTGAGTCAATGACAACTAGGCTGTATACACAGGGTACCAGTACTGAATCAATGTGCAGGGGTATGAGGT
>NC_088401.1:9364921-9379921 GCF_034236695.1 Oncorhynchus nerka | reverse complement strand
ACAGTGTTTAAACCCTTTACAATGAAGATCTGTGAAGTTATTTTTAATTTTTACAAATTATCTTTGAAAGACAGGGTCCTGAAAAAGGGACTTTTTTGTTGTTGTTGCTGAGTTAACTTACATTTTGGAAGCTAATAATTTAATTTTACTTAAACGATGAGACATTATAATTGTAATCATACGATACTATTAACATGTAAATATTATTACTAATAGAATAAATAGCAGAAGAATAACCGCAGATTAAACAATGCTGTAAAGGTTACACCTAATGTAACGGCCGTCGTCGATGGAAGAAGGTGAGGACCAAGGTGCAGCGTGTGACACACAAAACAGAAAATAAACACCCACCAAACACAGGTGGAAAAAAGGCTACCTAAGTATGTTTCTCAATCAGAGACAACTAACGACACCTGCCTCTGATTGAGAACCATACCAGGCCAAACTCAAAAACCAACATAGAAAAACAAACATAGACTGCCCACTCCAACTCACACCCTGACCAAACTAAAACAAAAGACAAAACAAAGGAACTAAGTTCAGAACGTGACACCTAATGTAGGCTACTGCCCCTTTAAGAGCTAGAATTGCTTTCTCACCAAATATGTTTTGGTCTTCTTACAATATTCAAACAATCGAATAAACATCTTCTGAAGCTCTTCTAGCTTATTTATTACATATGATGTTATTTATATGGCAGAAACTGAACAAGACCTGCAGAACATGTTATTATGTGCAGTCAGTTTGTGGTAAAGATGGAGACTCATGATCAACCAGACTAAAACACAGATAATGTCTTGGTGTAAAAGAGACTCATGTTCAACCAGACAGAAACACAGATAATGTCTTGGTGTTAAAGATGGAGACTCATGTTCAACCAGACTAAAACACAGATAATGTCTTGGTGTAAAAGATGGAGACTCATGTTCAACCAGACTAAAACACAGATAATGTCTTGGTGTAAAAGAGACTCATGATCAACCAGACTAAAACACAGATAATGTCTTGGTGTAAAAGAGACTCATGATCAACCAGACTAAAACACAGATAATGTCTTGGTGTTAAAGAGACTCATGTTCAACCAGACAGAAACACAGATAATGTCTTGGTGTTAAAGATGGAGACTCATGTTCAACCAGACTAAAACACAGATAATGTCTTGGTGGTAAAGATGGAGACTCATGATCAACCAGACAGAAACACAGATAATGTCTTGGTGTAAAAGAGACTCGTGTTCAACCAGACTAAAACACAGATAATGTCTTGGTGTTAAAGAGACTCGTGTTCAACCAGACTAAAACACAGATAATGTCTTGGTGTAAAAGAGATTCATGTTCAACCAGACTAAAACACAGATAATGTCTTGGTGTAAAAGAGATTCATGTTCAACCAGACTAAAACACAGATAATGTCTTGGTGTAAAAGAGACTCATGTTCAACCAGACTAAAACACAGATAATGTCTTGGTGGTAAAGAGACTCATGTTCAACCAGACTAAAACACAGATAATGTCTTGGTGGTAAAGATGGAGACTCATGATCAACCAGACTAAAACACAGATAATGTCTTGGTGGTAAAGATGGAGACTCATGTTCAACCAGACTGAAACACAGATAATGTCTTGGTGTTAAAGAGACTCGTGTTCAACCAGACAGAAACACAGATAATGTCTTGGTGGTAAAGATGGAGACTCGTGTTCAACCAGACTGAAACACAGATAATGTCTTGGTGTTAAAGAGACTCATGTTCAACCAGACTAAAACACAGATAATGTCTTGGTGGTAAAGATGGAGACTCATGTTCAACCAGACTGAAACACAGATAATGTCTTGGTGTTAAAGATGGAGACTCATGTTCAACCAGACTAAAACACAGATAATGTATTTTAGAAAACCAGGTACTAAGATAAGTGTTTTTCAGTTTTGTTTTGGTGAAGACATTCTTGAGTTTACAAGCAATTATAAACATTTGTGTCCTTTTATTGATGAACATATGACCTTTTCTATACGGAACATCTGCCCTGGCCGACTCAGGAAGTAGAGCTCCTGGGGGAGTTATAGGAAAAACAAACATATATAATATATACAATAAGATATTGGTTATGCTACGTATTCTAAACTGTGTCAGACATGCGTGTGTCCTGTTCTGGACTATTCAGCAGGAGTGTGGGGTGCTAAGAGGTGTGAGTGTGGCGTGCTAAGAGGTGTGAGTGTGGGGTGCTAAGAGATATTTTAAAACGAACATGTCCATAACAGAGCATTAGGTTACTTTTTAAGGTGTCCACCAGTTTGCACCTCTACTTGCAGTAACAGGGGACACGGGCTGGGAACCCTGTGAGGGGAGATGGAAGGCCTGTATGGTGAGACTATGGAATAGAATGTTGGACGGGCTGGGAACCCTGTGAGGTGAGATGGAAGGCCTGTATGGTGAGACTATGGAATAGACTGTTGGACGGGCTGGGAACCCTGTGAGGTGAGATGGAAGGCCTGTATGGTGAGACTATGGAATAGGCTGTTGGACGGGCTGGGAACCCTGTGAGGTGAGATGGAAGGCATGTATGGTGAGACTATGGAATAGACTGTTGGATGGGCTGGGAACCCTGTGAGGTGAGATGGAAGGCCTGTATGGTGAGACTATGGAATAGACTGTTGGATGGGCTGGGAACCCTGTGAGGTGAGATGGAAGGCATGTATGGTGAGACTATGGAATAGGCTGTTGGACGGGCTGGGAACCCTGTGAGGTGAGATGGAAGGCCTGTATGGTGAGACTATGGAATAGACTGTTGGACGGGCTGGGAACCCTGTGAGGTGAGATGGAAGGCCTGTATGGTGAGACTATGGAATAGGCTGTTGGACGGGCTGGGAACCCTGTGAGGTGAGATGGAAGGCCTGTATGGTGAGACTATGGAATAGAATGTTGGACGGGCTGGGAACCCTGTGAGGTGAGATGGAAGGCCTGTATGGTGAGACTATGGAATAGACTGTTGGATGGGCTGGGCACCCTGTGAAGGGAGATGGAAGGCCTGTATGGTGAGACTATGGAATAGACTGTTGGATGGGCTGGGCACCCTGTGAGGTGAGATGGAAGGCCTGTATGGTGAGACTATGGAATAGACTGTTGGATGGGCTGGGCACCCTGTGAGGTGAGATGGAAGGCCTGTATGGTGAGACTATGGAATAGGCTGTTGGATGGGCTGGGAACCCTGTGAGGTGAGATGGAAGGCCTGTATGGTGAGACTATGGAATAGAATGTTGGATGGTCTGGGAACCCTGTGAGGTGAGATGGAAGGCCTGTATGGTGAGACTATGGAATAGACTGTTGGATATGACAACTACCAGAATAGCTAGTAACGTTTTCCAATGGGATCTGTCCACAGGGGGAGACTGGGCAACTGAAATACCTTTTTCAACAGTCTGACTGTGAACATCTGTATGAAAACCAAAGTAAGGGAGACATAGATATGATTAAAAAACAACTGTTGATGCAATATGAAAACAAAATGGGTGGAGGATGATTAGTTTTTCACTCCTTGGGCGATGTACAATGCAGAGAACACCGGAAGAAGAATTATGATTTAATTATCACAGTGAATTATTGTTATGTTTGTTTACGTGTCAATGAACCCCAGAAGGGATGGGTTGCCAATTGGCGATTTGACAAAAATAAAAAAAAAAAGATAATTCATTCATTCATTTAATTCATATAGAAAATGATCTAAACTAAAAACTCAACAAATATGTTGGAACAATCCTTGACGATTGCTGATCAATATCCAAAAACAGCCTACATTTTTGTTCTGAAAACCTACACCTCATTACCAATGTGAGGGGATATGGTGAAACAGTGTTCCAGTACTTTACTGCAGGTTTTTCCAAAAACAAGCGGACCCGCATTGAGTTCACAAAAACTGTCTGAAAGGGACCAAGTGTGAAAAACACCTTACACTGGTTTGTGTGGTTAGATCGGATCGTGACTGAAATGGTCTGGTACTCTTTACAGGCTAGACCTACTGTTGTCACGACTTCCACCGAAGTTGGCTCTCCTGCCTGTTCGGGAGTAGTCACCGGCCTACTAGCCGCCACCAATCCCTTTTTCCTTTTCTGTTTGTTTTGTCTTATTACTTGCACCTCTGTCTTTTGTGTTTGCTTGATGGGCTTCTTTATTTTTAGCTAGGCTACCCGGCCTTGTTTTGTGCTGGGTTACTCATATGTTACGTGTGTATGATGTTTGGTGTTCGTGCTCCGGACCTGGTACCCTGTGTGTTTGGGTTGGTCCACATTTTCCGCGCCCTGTGTTGTGGCCATTGTTTTCGGTGCGATATTAAAGTGCACTTCTTCCTGTGGAACTATTAGCTCTCTGCGCCTGATTCTTCCTCACGCACCTAGTTTCCCGTGACAACTGTTGAGTTTTATATACAGTACCAGTCAAAGGTTTGGACACACCTACTCATTCAAGGGTTTGCCTTTATTTTTTACATTGTAGAATAATAGTGAAGACATCAAAACTATGAAATACATATGGAATCATGTAGTAACCAAAAAAGTGTTAAACAAATCAAAATATATTTTAACTCATAGTGTGGTGGTTGGGCCGTACAGAAACCAGTGGTGGTTGGGCCGTACAGAAACCAGTGGTGGTTGGGCCGTACAGAAACCAGTGGTGGTTGGGCCGTACAGAAACCAGTGGTGGTTGGGCCGTACAGAAACCAGTGGTGGTTGGGCCGTACAGAAACCAGTGGTGGTTGGGCCGTACAGAAACCAGTGGGGGTTGGGCCGTACAGAAACCAGTGGTGGTTGGGCCAGAAACCACAGAAAACCAGTGGGGGGTTGGGCCGTACAGAAACCAGTGGTGGTTGGGTCGTACAGAAACCAGTGGGGGTTGGGCCGTACAGAAACCAGTGGGGGTTGGGCCGTACAGAAACCAGTGGGGGTTGGGCCGTACAGAAACCAGTGGGGGTTGGGTCGTACAGAAACCAGTGGTGGTTGGGCCGTACAGAAACCAGTGGGGTTGGGCCGTACAGAAACCAGTGGGGGTTGGGCCGTACAGAAACCAGTGGGGGTTGGGCCGTACAGAAACCAGAGGTGGTTGGGCCGTACAGAAACCAGTGGTGGTTGGGCTGTAAAGAAACCAGTGGGGTTTGGGACGTACAGAAACCAGTGGGGGTTGGGTCGTACAGAAACCAGTGGTGGTTGGGCCGTACAGAAACCAGTGGGGGTTGGGCCGTACAGAAACCAGTGGGGGTTGGGCCGTACAGAAACCATATTCCTTTTCGGTTCCCCCAGTGGTGAACATTTGCCTTGTCTCACCCAATGTCAACATGCAAGGAAATGAGCTCTAACTACTGGACTGAGAAACAAGTCATTTACAGATAATGGCTGTATGACTGAATGACTCTCATACACCTCCCAGCTGGCTTATATCAGCACCAGCCACAGACCTCTCTTCCTAAATGAAGACACAACTTGGGTTTCAAATCAAATCAAATGGCATTGGTCACATACACATGGTTTCACACACAGGGCTAATGGTTAGCACGCTAGGCTAGTGAGAGGCATAACAGACGCTATACTCCTTCACCAGAGGCTGTGGGAGAACTTTAGTACAGCATCCTATGTAGAAGGTGATGACATGCTTTGGTCCTTCAAGCCAGACGCTGGACATTGCATCTTTAGCAGGATGTACTGTGTCTTGGATGTGACCCATGACCCTAATATCCTGCAGCCTTTTAGTATGTGCATTGTTAACAGCCTTCCACTGGATCTGGTCTGGGATCAGGGCATTGGCCTCCCCAGCAGGAGATGGATCTGGTCTGGGATCAGGGCATTGGCCTCCCCAGCAGGGGATGGATCTGGGATCAGGGCATTGGCCTCCCCAGCAGATCTCATGATGAGTAGCAGCCCGTCAGCTGCAGGAAATGGTCCCCCCCACACACACACACTCCATGTGTCTCTCCCACGAGCCTGAAATATATTCTCCTTCACCCACCCCCATTCCTCATCTCCCCCATTCCCAGGAGAGGTGCTTTGAGTCACGGCACGAGGAGCAGCTAGCTTGAGCTCTCTGCTAATAAAGTCCAGACCTCAGAGGGAGGCTGGGAAAGGCTCAGTCTCCCTTTCTATTGTCATTGGAGGAAACCAGCCATCCATCAGGTGTCATTAGATCCCAGACTGGCTCTATCACATTTCATTTGTATTATTGTATTTAACTTTTATTTAACTAGGCAAGTCAGTTAAGAACAAATTCGTATTTACAATGACGGCCTCCCAGGGAACAGTAGGCCAACAGCTAGCTGCTCCTTGTGCCGTGACTCAAAGCACCTCTGCCTTTTTCAGGGGCAGAACAACAGATTTTTACCTTGTCAGTTTGGGGATTTGATCTGGCAACCTTTCGGTCACTGGCCCAAGACTCTAACCACTAGGCTACCTGCTGCCCCAACATTACCCTGCTGTCCCAACATTACCTGCTACCCCAACGTTACCTGCTGCCCCAACGTTACCAGCTGCCCCAACATTACCAGCTACCCCAACGTTACCAGCTGCCCCAACGTTACCAGCTGCCCCAACGTTACCCGCTGCCCCAACGTTACCCGCTGCCCCAACGTTACCCGCTGCCAAAACGTTACACGCTGCCCCAACATTACCCGCTGCCCCAACATTACCCGCTGCCCCAACGTTACCTGCTGCCCCAACATTACCTGCTGCCCCAACATTACCTGCTGCCCCAACGTTACCTGCTACCCCAACGTTACCTGCTACCCCAACGTTACCTACTGTTGACTAGTGCACTACTGTTGACCAGTGCACTACTGTTGACTAGTGCACTATGGGCCCTAGTGCACTACTGTTGACCAGTGCACTACTGTTGACTAGTGCACTATGGGCCCTAGTGCACAGTGAATAGGATGCCTTTTCAGACAAAGCCTGTGACTTTCTTTTGCTGACTTGTTCTGCTTCTGAGACTGACAGTGGTTACATAGTGGTCTACAGAAAACTGTGGGACATCAATTCAGACAGAGAGCTGCTTTCCAAAACCCCCTCAAAAGTAAGGCACTATATTATAGAGAATAGGTTGCCTTTTCAAACACAGCCCTGGTTTATAATTAGACATGGTGATAAATAGAGTAGGAATGAAGGGGGTAATAAGAACATGAGCCCTGCTGGTTTTGGTGCTGGAGTGTTGGTTCCAAAACTACCTCTCTGACAGAACCCGGTGTGTGGCTCATGGGGGCATGAAGTCAGAGTTTCGACAGCTCAGGAAAGGTGTCCCTCAAGGGTCGATGTTAGGGCCGGTCCTTTTCACAACGTATATTAATTATGTTGGTGAACATGTTAACTGTATGACACAATTGTCACTGGCCCAAGACTCTAACCACTAGGCTACCTGCTGCCCCAACATTACCCTGCTGTCCCAACATTACCTGCTACCCCAACGTTACCTGCTGCCCCAACGTTACCAGCTGCCCCAACATTACCAGCTACCCCAACGTTACCAGCTGCCCCAACGTTACCAGCTGCCCCAACATTACCTGCTGCCCCAACGTTACCTGCTGCCCCAACATTACCTGCTGCCCCAACGTTACCTGCTGCCCCAACGTTACCTGCTGTCCCAACATTACCTGCTGCCCCAACGTTACCTGCTGCCCCAAAATTACCTGCTGCCCCAACGTTACCTGCTGCCCCAACGTTACCTGCTGCCCCAACATTACCCGCTGCCCCAACATTACCAGCTGCCCCAACGTTACCAGCTGCCCCAACATTACCAGCTGCCCCAACGTTACCTGCTACCCCAACGTTACCTGCTACCCCAACGTTACCTGCTGCCCCAACGTTACCTGCTACCCCAACATTACCAGCTGCCCCAACATTACCAGCTGCCCCAACATTACCAGCTGCCCCAACGTTACCTGCTACCCCAACGTTACCTGCTACCCCAACGTTACCTGCTGCCCCAACGTTACCAGCTGCCCCAACATTACCAGCTACCCCAACGTTACCAGCTGCCCCAACGTTACCAGCTGCCCCAACGTTACCCGCCGCCCCAACGTTACCCGCCACCCCACGTTACCCGCCGCCCCAACATTACCCGCCGCCCCAACATTACCTGCTGCCCCAACGTTACCTGCTGCCCCAACATTACCTGCTGCCCCAACATTACCAGCTGCCCCAACATTACCTGCTGCCCCAACGTTACCTGCTACCCCAACATTACCAGCTGCCCCAACATTACCAGCTGCCCCAACGTTACCTGCTACCCCAACGTTACCTGCTACCCCAACGTTACCTACTGTTGACTAGTGCACTACTGTTGACCAGTGCACTACTGTTGACTAGTGCACTACTGTTGACCAGTGCACTACTGTTGACTAGTGCACTACTGTTGACCAGTGCACTACTGTTGACTAGTGCACTATGGGCCCTAGTGCACAGTGAATAGGATGCCTTTTCAGACAAAGCCTGTGACTTTCTTTTGCTGACTTGTTCTGCTTCTGAGACTGACAGTGGTTACATAGTGGTCTACAGAAAACTGTGGGACATCAATTCAGACAGAGAGCTGCTTTCCAAAACCCCCTCAAAAGTAAGGCACTATATTATAGAGAATAGGTTGCCTTTTCAAACACAGCCCTGGTTTATAATTAGACATGGTGATAAATAGAGTAGGAATGAAGGGGGTAATAAGAACATGAGCCCTGCTGGTTTTGGTGCTGGAGTGTTGGTTCCAAAACTACCTCTCTGACAGAACCCGGTGTGTGGCTCATGGGGGCATGAAGTCAGAGTTTCGACAGCTCAGGAAAGGTGTCCCTCAAGGGTCGATGTTAGGGCCGGTCCTTTTCACAACGTATATTAATTATGTTGGTGAACATGTTAACTGTATGACACAATTGTGCCTCTAAAATTGAGAATGCTTTCCAGGATTTGCAACTGGCTTTGGATGCCGTTCTGAAACAACTCTTCCACCTGAAACTGTGCTTAATGCCAGAAAGACTCGTCGTTTTGTCTAACCTCAAAGCAGACAAATGGAGTCATTTGCAGATTTGAACTTTAAATGGCCAATTGATCAGAAGGGTATCTCTTCTTATAAGTACCTAGGCATGCATTTAGATGAACAGCTGCATTTCAAACAGCACATTGAACATTTTGACAAAGAAACTGAAGCTGAAATTAGATTTGTATTTTTCAGGAACAAATCTTGTTTTTCTATGTCAGTTAGGAAAGATATTGTGCGAGGGCCATTTTTTTATCTGTGTTGGATTCATAATCCATAAACTAATGCAATACCACTCAACCATCACTGTCAACTATATAACATGGTGAAGTGGCCCTCACTTCCTACCAGAAGGCATTGGTACATATTTGTGTACAAGGCAGTGCTTGTAATACTCCTTACATGTATTTTCTCCTGACTAGCACCATCACAGTCCTACAGTCTCCACTCACAGTCAGTTCCTAGGGAAAGGACAGAAATGGGGGAAACAATCCTTCTCTTACAACATTTCTTGGATTTTTGAACAAACTACAAAATACTTTAAAACAGGAGGAGATGGTGCCGCTGCCTGAGTTTAACGCTCTGATAGAAAAGGGAATGTAATTGACCATTCTAATAGTGTTTAATGTATTGTGTTGTGTGTACACACTGACTACTTCCTGTACACACTGACTACTTCCTGTACACACTGACTACTTCCTGTACACACTGACTACTTCCTGTACACACTGACTACTTCCTGTACATACCGACTACTTCCTGTACACACTGACTACTTCCTGTACATACTGACTACTTCCTGTACACACTGACTACTTCCTGTACACACTTACTACTTCCTGTACACACTGACTACTTCCTGTACACACTGACTACTTCCTGTACACACTGACTACTTCCTGCTGATTTCTTGCCAGGTCACGATCGGGGAAAAAAAATAGGTTTCTAACCTCAAGGCTATTTACCTGGTTAAATAACATGGTGTGATTAAGATTAGCCATACTGTATGCAATACAAGCAGAACATTCTGGTTCGGTCATCTGGTCTCATGAAAAAGCCATTAGAACGCACTTCACTTCAGGATTTCAGGAAAAAGCTAAAATGGTCCATTTGGTTGAGATTGAAACCTGCTAAAATGAAATAGATTAAAATGTCCTCAACATTTTCCACTCACTTTGATTTGTATCAATAAAATAAAGAAAGTAATATTGGTCCTTTTAGGTTGGCTAGGAGATGGATAAACATTTAAAAAGGATAAAAGCAGCTGGTGAACCTTTTAATTTTAATTGTGTGAATTCCTTTAAAGGGATGAGTAAAGCAGTCTGGGGATAAAAAACATGAAATGGCTGCAGATGATACAACATTTACGTCCACAATGTCCCATACCTCATAATGTAACAGTCGATTTAGAAGGAATGTTCTCAATCCTAATATCACACATCCCAAACACTGGATCTCAGGACATTACATACTTTAACTGACTGAAACCTGCTGCTCATAATGGAAGAAGAGTTGGGAGGAGGTGAACAAGTAATGAACTCAAGGCAACATTTCCTCTCTTATGCTTCAATTTAAAAACAACAATAAAAAGAAGGCTACCGAGGAAAAAGACTGGATCTGTTTGTCGTGGATAAAATACACTGTTTAACTGTTCCGTCTAGCGGCTGTTATGGTGGAGCCGGATTAGCCTGGCAGCACAGACAGATCTGGGACCAGGCTAGTGGCCCTGAGGGGACAGCCCTAATAGTCGATGCCCTGGTCGACCTCGTTGTAGTGGGCCACGTCGCTGTAGTCGTCCTCTTCATGATAAGCCACTGGGTACTCCTCCCCCTCTCCCTCGTGGAGGAACTCCTCAGCCTGATAGTCACTGTCGCTGATCTCTGAGCAGTTGGTGCCCAGGCTCCCGTCGGCATGAATGACAGGCTCGGTGGGCGAGCCGCAGTACTTGGGGTCGTACACCTGGCGTCCTAGGCCATATGCGCTCATGCCCTTCTGGGACGCTGCCTTGTTGGTGCCCATCTGCAAGGATATGGTGGAGTTGTCCACTTGCTGCACCTGCTTATTGTCGAAGATGTCACGACGCGTTCCCGGGCAGGACATACCGGCCTAGGAGAGGAGCGGAGAAGAGGCGAGGACAGGGACACATTTAGGAGATTTCCAAGGAAACAGTTATAAGGCAGGAATATTGACGTGGATGGTCTACTTCAAGACAACTATGAGTATTATGTATATCAACAATGTGATTATGGTGATGTGCAAAGTATATCTAGACTCCCCTAACTCCCTGTTACATTCCCCCAACTCCCTGTTATATTCCCCCAACTCCCGGTTACATTCCCCCAACTCCCTGTTACACTCCCCTAACTCCCTGTTACATTCCCCCAACTCCCGGTTACATTCCCCCAACTCCCTGTTACACTCCCCTAACTCCCTGTTACATTCCCCCAACTCCCGGTTACATTCCCCCAACTCCCTGTTACATTCCCCCAACTCCCTGTTACACTCCCCTAACTCCCTGTTACATTCCCCCAACTCCCGGTTACATTCCCCCAACTCCCTGTTATATTCCCGAACTCCCTGTTACATTCCCCCAACTCCCTGTTACTCCCGGTTACATTCCCCAACTCCCTGTTACATTCCCCCAACTCCCTGTTACATTCCCCCAACTCCCTGTTACATTCCCCCAACTCCCTGTTACATTCCCCCAACTCTCTGTTATATTCCCCCAACTCTCTGTTATATTCCCCCAACTCCCTGTTACATTCCCCGGGTCTCTGTTACATTCCCCCAACTCCCTGTTACATTCCCCCAACTCCTGTTACATTCCCCAACTCCCTGTTACATTCCCCCAACTCTCTGTTACATCCCCCAACTCCCTGTTACATTCCCCAACTCCCTGTTACATTCCCCGGCTCTCTGTTACATTCCCCCAACTCCCTGTTACATTCCCCAACTCTCTGTTACATCCCCCAACTCCCTGTTACATTCCCCAACTCCCTGTTACATTCCCCCGGCTCTCTGTTACATTCCCCAACTCCCTGTTACATTCCCCCAACTCCCGGTTACATTCCCCCAACTCCCGGTTACATTCCCCCAACTCCCGGTTACATTCCCCCAACTCCCGGTTACAATCCCCGGCTCTCTGTTACATTCCCCGGCTCTCTGTTACATTCCCCCAACTCCCTGTTACATTCCCCAACTCCCTGTTACATTCCCCAACTCCCTGTTACATTCCCCAACTCCCTGTTACAATCCCCGGCTCTCTGTTACATCCCCCAACTCCCTGTTACATTCCCTAACTCTCTGTTACATTCCCTAACTCTCTGTTACATTCCCCCAACTCTCTGTTACATTCCCCCAACTCTCTGTTACATTCCCCAACTCCTGTTACATTCCCCAACTCCCTGTTACATTCCCCAACTCCCGGTTACATTTACATTACATTTATTCCCCCAACTCCCGGTTACATTCCCCCAACTCCCTGTTACATTCCCCCAACTCATTTGAGAGTGGCACTTGCTGGGTAGTTCCTTCCATTACATAGGTTCCATCATGGTTTCAAAAGGGGAAGTGGACCACTGTAAAAGCAACTGTGTGGGTTCCACCCGTAGACATACGGGTAGTGTTAAAATACATCATTGGCTTTACCTGGCTGGCTCCTTTGTTGGTGCCCATCTGCAGACTGATGGTGGTCTGGTCGTAAGGCTTGTCTGTCTGGGTCTTTGGGTCGTAAAGATGTCTCCTGGTCCCGTACGCTGTCATACCAGCCTGGCTTGCACACTTGTTGGTCCCCATCTAAACACGCAGGAACATAGAACCATTAGCTGAATAGGCCTATTACAGGTGTCTGACCTCCATTACAGGTATCTGACCTCTGACCTCCATTACAGGTGTCTGACCTCCAATACAGGTGTCTGACCTCCATTACAGGTGTGTGACCTCCATTACAGGTGTGTGACCTCCATTACAGGTATCTGACCTCCATTACAGGTGTCTGACCTCCATTACAGGTGTCTGACCTCCATTACAGGTATCTGACCTCCATTACAGAGCGATTGTGCATGTATTACATTTGAAGAATCAGTCAAATAAGCTACATACTGTAAAAACATTCTATTATCGGGATTATTTCCACTGGCAAAATACTGAAAGGTACAACAATGAACAAAACCGACACATTGTATTGTATCATCACATCCAGTAACAGAACAACATCATCCCCAGCATGTCCTACCTGCAGTCCGATGACACACTGTCCAGCCTTGATCTTCTTGTCATCAAAATGGCGTTTCTGTTTGTCTGCGTATTTTACACCAATGTCACACGATGTGTGAATGCCTTTGGTCTTTGCCTATGGAATGAGATAAGAATGTAGAAATATATGGATGCTTACAAGTCTCTTGGAGAGAAGGAAACCCCATCAGAATGTCTTGGTAACACTTTACTGTAGCTGTCAGCAGAGAAGAAACCCCATCAGAATGTCTTGGTAACACTTTACTGTAGCTGTCAGCAGAGAAGGAACCCCATCAGAATGTCTTGGTAACACTACTGTAGCTGTCAGCAGAGAAGGAAACCCCATCAGAATGTCTTGGTAACACTTTACTGTAGCTGTCAGCAGAGAAGGAACCCCATCAGAATGTCTTGGTAACACTACTGTAGCTGTCAGCAGAGAAGGAAACCCCATCAGAATGTCTTGGTAACACTTTACTGTAGCTGTCAGCAGAGAAGGAACCCCATCAGAAGAATGAACCCCATCAGAATGTTGGTAACACTTTACTGTAGCTGTCAGCAGAGAAGGAACCCCATCAGAATGTCTTGGCTTTACTGTAGCTGTCAGCAGAGAAGGAACCCCATCAGAATGTCTTGGTAACACTTTACTGTAGCTGTCAGCAGAGAAGGAACCCCATCAGAATGTCTAGGTCAGCAGAGAAGGAAACAGAACTTGGTAACACTACTGTAGCTGTCAGCAGAGAAGGAACCCCATCAGAATGTCTTGGTAACACTTTACTGTAGCTGTCAGCAGAGAAGGAACCCCATCAGAATGTCTTGGTAACACTACTGTAGCTGTCAGCAGAGAAGGAACCCCATCAGAATGTCTTGGTAACACTACTGTAGCTGTCAGCAGAGAAGGAACCCCATCAGAATGTCTTGGTAACACTTTACTGTAGCTGTCAGCAGAGAAGGAACCCCATCAGAATGTCTTGGTAACACTACTGTAGCTGTCAGCAGAGAAGGAACCCCATCAGAATGTCTTGGTAACACTTTACTGTAGCTGTCAGCAGAGAAGGAACCCCATCAGAATGTCTTGGTAACACTTTACTGTAGCTGTCAGCAGAGAAGGAACCCCATCAGAATGTCTGTCAGCAGAGAAGGAACCCCATCAGAATGTCTTGGTAACACTTTACTGTAGCTGTCAGCAGAGAAGGAACCCCATCAGAATGTCTTGGTAACACTTTACTGTAGCTGTCCCAGTATACACTAATTACCATAACATGTCTTCTTGTATGTTTTGAAAAAATAAAAAGTATTATCACAGAAAACATGTAGGAAAGTGTACCCCCCCCTCACCATGCTGGCCAGGGAGAGCAATGTGCTCTGGACTTGGGTCATGTTGCCGTTCTCAAACAGGTCGTTGGCCTCAAAGATGTCATTAGGCTTCATGCCATAGGCCAGGATGGCTTTGATGAAGTTGCCAAGGTTCTCAAGCTGGGGGAACACAACAACAGGCGTTACAGAGCTGGTACTATTCCCTATTCTATCTGGCAAGACAATCCCTTCTACACTACACCATATCTGAATGTTCTGCGATGTTACATCCTCCTGAACAGGCCCCTGAACACAGAGGGGGTGGGGAGGGGCATAGCAGGGATGGGAGGGGCATAGCAGGGGGAGGGGCTCAGGGAGAAAGTAATAACTCCTTAGAGGTGTTGGGATGGGAGAGGGCAGACAGGAAAAGAAAGACAGACAGAAGAGAATAACAGACAGAGACAAAGAGAGAGTGACAGACAGAGAGAAAGA